>NC_134576.1:138804526-139104526 GCF_050947875.1 Dermacentor variabilis
TTACAAGTAATATCACTTTGTTCCTTATATTATCCAGCAAGCTAATAGGAAGAAACAAAAGAATGAGTTGCCAACGGCTCCTGCCGCAGCAAAATGAAGACCCCTTGCAAAGCAAGTTTAGTTGTCGCCGTGTGCGTTATGGCAACATCGATCATTTTGCCGTCATAAATAATGTACACTACAGGTACGTAAAATGCCGGTTAGCAAGTGCAAAGCGACATATAACTGCGTGAAATTCAAGGTATCGAGGGCGTAGCCAAGTGGTTAGGGGAAAGGCACACCGGGAACGTGCCCCTCTCTCCTGCACTCTCGCATCTCCGAATTTCTGCGTATTACGAGGCGTGGCGTAAATAGACGTGCGACAGCACTCGCCTGGCCAGCCACCTTTTTCCCGGTAACGTACGTGCCCTCATTCCCAAGAAATGAAATTCTTGGCTGTGCCATTGCGAGGTATACTTGTGGATTGCTCGCCAAAGTGACTGTTTTTGCGTATCCCACAATGCAGAATAACGTGCGCCGCATCTATACTTTTGCATTAAAACTTGCGCTCGTGAATGTGGTGGCAGGAACTTCGCCTGGAGCAAAAAAAAAACAATGAAAAAAGAAGGGGAAACGAAGAACTGCCGACACTTGCACTAACCGCAGCTAGTGCGCGTGCTGTCTACTGTAGCGGACAGTTTGTATTTTGCGGCTTAAAAATTTGAAAGCACAAATATTCCTTGCCTTTTTCTGGCCGCACATTGATAGAAAACTGAAACTAAACAGTTTCTATGCGTAATGTTCCTTCGCGAAACAAAGGGTTCATGAGTGCGAAATAAGGACACGAATTGAGATAAAAACGAGAGCACAAACGATCACTTCCAACTCTTTTATTTGCATGTTGTTTATGCATTTGTCGAGCAGAGACACTCACCTTTATCCAGTCTTTATCCAGATAATTTATCTAATTTATCATCTCAGTCGAGTGCACTGCAAGCAGGCTATCAAACTGGCGCAATCTTGTCCTTTTACTTAATGATATGGAACGCTTCCATTATTCCAAATGCGGCTCTATCTGCAGTGCTGCATATAACTTTAGGTTCTCTGAAGTGACAGTTGGGAACCTGCAAGTTTTATATTGCATGGCTAGGTGCGTAGTATTACCACTATTCTGCAGGTGTAATTCATGTTGCCTTTCTCGGTAGTCGGCCGATATTGGAATGTCATTTTTATCGAATATTCGCATCCGATTCAACTCAGAAAATTTTGCTATTGGGAAACACCTACAAAAAAGTAAAACGACTGTAGCAGCGTCGTTATCGGTCGCACCAAAGAGCGCGCCAAATGACAGGCTGCACGACGACGACGACCGGAACAAGAAGAGCAACAGGAACAAGAAGAAAAACAAGAACAAGAAGAAAAACAAGAACAAGAAGAACAAAGCGCCAAATGACAGGCTGCACGACGACGACGACGACGACGACGACAGGAACAAGAAGAGCAGCAGGAACAAGAACAAGAAGAAAAACAAGACCAAGAAGAACAACACAGCAGCAGCAACAACAACAACAAAGCCGCAAGAGTAAGCAAGAAAACTAACGACAGAGTGCTCAGCAGTAAATGATAAAAGGCACGATGATCTCGTACTCATTTAGATCTTTTAGAGGCTCGCCGTACCAGTTTCAGTGTGCAATTTATTTCGCCGGCACCTCTGCCCCCCCCCCCCCCTTTTTTTTTCCTCCGTTAAAGGAACTTTCTTAGTCCGTGACTGCGGGCAAGGTCGAAGGGGATAACCCCCGACTTGTTGGCTGTCCACACTGGCGCAAATAATTCAGGGCGCACTGTGGGCGAGCCGCGAGGACAGGCAAGGCGAAGGTGTGGCGCAGTGACGAACGTTAAGGCGTCAGCGGGGAGGTCGTGGTAAATCGGAAGCCGCGCCCTTGACTCCATCGCTCACGGATGGTCCTTCAAGGCCTCGTTGCTGTGTTGGTGTGGGCACGCCAGCGGTCGCTGGGCACAGTTTGCCCCTAGCCATCGATCGGGAGAGAAAGGGGTGCCGGAAGTTTGGAAACTCTCGCGTGAGTGACGAGAATGGTTTATGGCGTGCACGGGGGGAGATCTTTGGCCACCGTCCGAGTGAGTGAATGATGGACTCTCTTGTTTGTTGAAGGAGCGAGGACACTTGGTTAATCAATGCTATAAAATGAAAAAGAAAGAAAGAAAGAAGCAAACAGGAAGCTTCGTAACATAAGGGGGCAAATCTGGGTGAACGCTGGAAGTACGTTCGTTGCAATCACCCTCTTCTCTCCTGTTTTTTCGGGGGCATGTTTTCTGCATCGGTTTATTTTCGGAAGTGACTGATTATTTGGCTTGAAATGAAGCAGCCATAGTTGTGAAAGTCACAGTGAAGAGCTTGGAATTTCCTTGACCTGTTGGGGTTGTTTATCGTGCACCGAGGTATCAGTGCGTGGGAATCAGTCCACCTCTGTCGCAGTCAGTGCTTCTGCTGCGCCCCTGAAGCCGAAACTTGCAGCTATCACCAGTGGCAAAACTCCCCTTATATTCTTATTAGCGACCAATAAACTTGAGGAAGTGACGAAAGTTCTTTGTTTGTTCGGTAGACGTTTGAGAAATGGTTTACACGGGCGCTTATTCTTGACAGACACCGCACGTGGGTGCGCCAATAAAGCGAAGTGCATAAGGGCGCGGCCTCTCTAGAGAGCATTTGGGATGCTCGTAAGGAAACACTACATTAGGTGTCTGTATGGCTGCCTGCGAAGCCTAGGTGGTTCCACGGCACATGCGCGCGTTGCGCGAACGGGAGCAAGAGCATAGTCACTTGCAGGCTGTCCAGAATTTGACAGGCAACTGTCGGTAATTGGTTGCACACTTAGTGAAAAGGCGGTGATGCTCATGCATGCACCGACGTGCATGCATGTGCATTACGTAGACGCAGAATTGCTAAAGAGAGTCGGCGCAAATAAGTCTGACAAGCTGAGGGTAACTCACTTATGAGCCGAGGCACACTTATCGACGTGAGCTTAAGGCGCAAACTGGACGAAGCACCAAGACACGTGGTCTGAATCCTTTCGCAATTGGCGCTAGGATATTATAACGCGCGGCCCACTTAGCGTAGTGTAGCAATGACTAAGACGTTACTCGTAGGTAATGGCCACGTAATGCCGATTTCAACACGAAGGGAGCTGCATTTTCGTGTAATGACGGCGTCGAGCTGCGAACGGGGAATTGCTTGTGAATTTAGGTGCTTTTTTGGGGGTGATGCTATAGATTGGATGAGGTAATGAGCACTTCCAGAGCAAACGCTGGTGCCATTTGGTGTGAGTTCAGCCGAGACAAAGTGCTGAGCTGGGAAATCTGACTAGTGCTTAAATAAGCTTATGCGCCTCTGGAACGCTGACCGCATGGGCTTGAAGCAGGGAGAATGGGAAAGTGAGCGGCGAATACAGGTAAATGCGGTCAGCAGATCCTGCTATATCTATCTATCTATCTATCTATCTATCTATCTATCTATCTATCTATCTATCTATCTATCTATCTATCTATCTATCTATCTATCTATCTATCTATCTATCTATCTATCTATCTATCTATCTATCTATCTATCTATCTATCTATCTATCTATCTATCTATCTATCTATCTATCTATCTATCTATCTATCTATCTATCTATCTATCTATCTATCTATCTATCTATCTATCTATCTATCTATCTATCTATCTATCTATCTATCTATCTATCTATCTATCTATCTATCTATGGCGAATACAGGTAAATGCGGTCAGCAGATCCTGCTATATCTATCTATCTATCTATCTATCTATCTATCTATCTATCTATCTATCGCTCACTCACTCACTCACTCACTCACTCACTCACTCACTCACTCACTCACTCACTCACTCACTCACTGAGCGAAAGATTGAAATCGATAGCAAGGCCTAGCTAGCATTGAGCTGAGGATCTTCTCACAATTTTCTAAGAATACGCTGGCACTATATGTTAGAGTGGCACAGCACGCAAGGAAACTTCATATTGCAGAGCAGAAACAACGCCTTGACTTCTGCAAGCGGAGCCCAGAACCACACCCCAGCGACAGTTCTCTCTGGGTAGCAATAGCCAATATCGAAGGCCCCGCTTTTGCTGACTGCATGCAGCGGAAACACGCCATAGACGTCATATTTTTGACAGCAGCTGTTACGTGTCCCACAAGGCTGGCGTTTTACGGTGTCTTAACTAGAGACCTTAGGCAATTCAAGCTCGGTGCACCTTAAGCACCACGCTGTGGCACCTGCACTCATCCGCTTAGCGGGAACGCCATGTAGTGTTTATGCGCGCAAGGGTCGCGTCAGCAGTGGGAGGCGAAACGCTGCCCTGACTTCACTGCAGGGTCGATTGAACAGGACCCCAGAGTGCGTCCACACGGCTTCTTCGGCTTTGCAGCAAAAGGCGTAGCGCGTCTCTCGCGTCTTTGGAGGCTTTGCAACGCTCCACGCGCGCGCCGATATCATCACACCCCGGCGACGGCGCCAATGCGCCTCGAGCGTCCGTGCAAGTGCTATATAGCAATAAAAAGGCGAAATTTAAGGAAACGCGGAGAGGTTGGCCGGCGTAGCGGGTCTCAGCTGCTACTCTTCGTTGGGATGAAACTTATTTTCCTGTGTTGTAACTTTTCCTCTTATCCCAATACGAAGTCCGGGATAAGGCCCTCTCGAAATAGTTTCTGCTGTAGAGTATTTGAAGTGTTATTTGGTCATGGTAAGTAAAAATTGCTTAGTAATAGATATTCTCCATGAAGCTAGAACAAATGGTGTATGAAACTGGCCTGCATATTGCGCGTATATTAAATCTAGTGCAGCATTCATAGATTGACATAAATTTCACACGAAATCCGTGTACAGGCAGGGTAGCCGTTTCAAGTGGTGCAGCAAAGGTGCTTTGCAGATGAGTGTTGCACGCGTTGCCAAGCGCTCGAGAAATGTAGTGAGGATATGGAGATCTTTTAACGTTCATTTAGTGTCAGCACGTTTAAAATCACTTTTTCAGTTGTTATTCCTTCTGTCATTGACAGGCGAGTGTTCGACAGTTTCGTGTCATGTAGCCACGCCTGTGCGCGGGAAGGGTGACCGAAACTACGTGCTAGATGTAGTCCCAGTAGTTCTGTTACGACGTAATTTTGTCTCGCGCAGGAAGTATTCCTCGCACAAAGACGGAGTCAGCTTAGTCAATCAAATGTATGAATTGAAACAGCTTTTGCCAATAACAGTAACCTGCGATGCACATGTCCTTGTATTAAGTTATGCCACCTAATATTGCCGTCGTTTGTATGGAAGTTCCTTACTCCTTCGTCTCGAAATGCGGAACTACTCTGTTGACACGCCTGCGGCTGCTCTAGAAGCCTCATAAGCGTCGTCTATAGAATAAGCGCAGTGGGACACAGTCACAGTGCGTGGCGTCGACATGGCTTTCGTTTGACGCGGTGTGGGCTGTATTTACGATCGTTAAGTCCGGGTTGGCGGTGGGAGTGTCTGCGGGATGACTGGGTGATGAGAGATCGATAGCTCGGTATACGAACGGACAAAACAACCGAGTGATGGCCATTGTGACTCAACGAGGAGGCAGTAAAACACATACGAGGCTGTCAGCGCAATAAAGTGTCCCCTGTCGAATGTGTCAGAAAAAAAAAGAATATATATATATATATATATATATATATATATATATATATATATAGAGAGAGAGAGAGAGAGAGAGAGAGAGAGAGAGAGCAAAGAGCGCTTAGAGGACGTTACATTATGGCGGTTGTCTTTGGCTTTCATACGCTTGGGTGAGCGAACCGTCCTTTGAGGGCGGAGAAACGCCCCGGTTCCGCTGTCAGCAAGGAATGGAGAAAAATAAATGAATGAATGTACGGCGAGTGTGCTCGACGACCCACGAAATTTGTCCCGCTTTTTCGCGCGCTCGGAGACGCGAGGACAGCCGTCGGAAAAAGCACTGCCGCGTGTATGCGCTGCGCGTGCGTGCATCCGTGCTAAGCCAGGCGATTAAAGGAAAAAAAAAAGTACCGCATATAAGGCAGAAATCATGACCGCAAGTATGGTTCTTGCTCGCTCGGAGTTGCCTTTACGCGCTGGAACGCTCACGCATTGAGTCGCGTGAAATGGTGTTAATGCGGGAACGCGCACGCCTTTTGAAAGCTACCGTCCGACAGCGTTGGGTCCTTCTCGCTGTCTGTCGCTCATATACGAATGTTTGGCGCGTGCGCAAGGCCGACAAAAGGAATGCGCACGGCGCGATTTCGAAGAGTGCTAAGCGTAAGCGCGGTGTTCGCGGTATATCAACGGGTACTGCGTGTGTGTGTAGAACACGCGATGAAATGCTTGGCGCTTTCAGGACGCGTAGTCCTGTCGTTATGCACTAGCCTGTCTTTACGCTGTATGGCTGGTGGTCTTGATGGCGGCTCTTGGGGTCGTATCCGCAGGCAAATTGGGTCTCGCTGGCTATGCGCGCGAAGTCGTTTCCGCCTGAGCTTTTCTCTCGGATGCACGTGACCAAACATTCAGCGGCCTTCTGTCGCATAGCGAGTAAAAGGCGTGAGAAGGCCTTTCGAAATGCACGGATCCGCAGGTGTGGCTCGGTAGCTTTGGTGCTCTGCTGTCATGCACGAGGTCGCCGGTTCCATTTCCAGTCGAGGCACTCGCGTTTAAATAGGTGCGAATGGCAAAAAAACAAAAACAAAAAACAGTGTACTTACTTATTACATCAAACAATTGTGCTTAAAGGTCATGCCTGCCAGAAACATCATGCTTTGGGAACAAAACTACAGAACTCTAGAACTAAGAATGGAATGACTTGGTTAAATTAAGTTATGTACATAAGTTCGTATAACGTGTCGCCACATGTGTGCAACATGCGGAAGGAAATAAATTTTAATCCAACACAATGAAACAAACTGCAGTTCAACGAAATGTCGCACTAGGACCTCCGCAACATACCATAATAGAACACGGACAAAACAGAGACGCAATTTTTTACGTCTTATACTTATTAAAGGCAGAATTTGCTACGCGTTACTACTAAAGGAAGCACTTTCTAAGTCTGAAATCTTTTATGTAATAAACCGTTTGTAGAGAAATATTAAGGGATGTCCCTACCTGTATCTGGTGCTGCCTTTTCTCTTTTCTTAAAAGGTGTATCGCATTTCGGCCGTCCCATCATCAGAAGAAGCATGAAAAAACGGATCTCGCTTGATTAAAAGGGGGAAATAAACGCTTATGCAAAACGGGAGGCACGAAAAACGAACTAACCGGAAAGAGAAAGGCCTTTAAAGACTTTTCTTCCTACGCCATTTGCTAGACGTTTTACTTGTCAACTGTGGGAGTCGTTGCGTGTCTGTGACAGCAATGATCGCTTCCCTCGCCGTTTTGCAATTCAATAACGCGGCAGGGTTTCTCCTGAAACTCGAGAGGAAGTGAAGAACAATGGAAGAGGAAATTGGGGGGGAATAAAGGAAGGAATATTATGGCTGTCATCTTTCAATATGCGGTGCTGTAGAGAAAAGTTTAAGCGAGATACAACTGAAGGGGAAAGGTAAAGATGAATAAAAATGAGAAAGAAACCAAGAAAGACGAAGATGAAGGAAAGGAAAACAAATATAAAGAAGAACTAAAGAATGACAAAGGAAGAGAAAAAGAGAAGAAAAAAAAAGACGACATGGTTGTTTGGGTGGTTGGTTTGGTAATTAAGGCAATTATTACAAACGGTGTTAGCCTGGCAGTCTGGGCCTGCAATTTCTCCACCTACCACATGTCTTTGAGTTCAGTGTAGCGTAGATACGCGAGTAGAAGGCGTGTGGCGTCCTTACAAGCTGTCTTCTGTCCTTCGGGGAGCATTATTTGTTGCGTACACACGTCTGAAAAAAAAGAAAACGTAGGCGTTCTTTGCAAAGCAGAAGAGTGCGTAACCGTCGAGCTGTAGAGTTGGCATCTGGCGGGATCCGCTGCGGTGTCTCTGTGGAGATGGACTCTTGTTGCTAAGCAAAAGGTTGCGGGTTCGATTAACGGCCTCGGTGGCCGCACTCCGATGGGGGGCGAAATGCAACAATGAACGCTCGCCTACTTAGACTTCACGTTTTTGTGCGACTTCAAGAAACCTAACCGGTTGAAATAGAACCGATCAGCTGCCCTAGGACTTTCAATCTTATGATTCAATATCCTTAGCCACTGTTGCCCAAATCTTGCCCACGTTTCGGACTGCATAGTTCCTCGTGGTTGGACAGCGCATGCGCGCTGCGCTACTACCAAACTAGTTCCTTTGAATGTGTAATGAGTTTGCCATGAAACATGAACTGAGATAGGCTGTGCTTTCTGTGTATATATTTGGGCGCACAGAAAACTGCTTCATATACTTACAGTCTTGTGATTTTCACTAAGTGTACATACTTCTGTGCAGTCCTATTAGACAGGTCTATCATATTTGGTGAACAGTGAACCAAAGACTATATACCTACAAATGGGTTCCTCGCGTCCTGTACGCAACTGTTGACAGGAACTATGAGGCAGGCTAAGAGAGGCAGGCAGGCTAACTATGAGGCAGGCAGGCGTAAGCAGGCTGTACGTACACATTCAATAGGCCTTACTATTGCAGTAAAGATCTCAAGACTTCATATGGAAGTTTGGCTAATGTTCTGTCAGTGTTAATTTTGGGAAGAGAAATTTAAAAAGTTTATTAGCATGCTGCTGAAATGGGAGAGGCCTTCGTCCTGCAGTGGATATAAATTAGGCTGATGATGATGATAATGATGATGATGATGATGATGATGATGATGATGACTAAAATAGGAAAGTAAAGTTCTGTAAGTAACAGAGCTTATAGTCTCGATGGAAATAAATATTTATCTAAAATGACTGTGGAGAGGAACGCCTTAATCACCCGTTCACTATACGTCAACGTTTATCGCTCGCCATACTTTGTAAGCGTTTCTATGACATGTACCACTAAACGGAGCCAGTGAATCAGTATTTATTGCGAATAATATTCGTTCCTGTTTTACTGCCTTTCTACCACTGAAAAAAAAAAAAATGATGTAAGAAATTCCGCCACTTCGGAAGCGGAAGCAAAAAAAAAAAAAAAGTTGTCGCTATCCTCGTGGTCCGAACAGTGGGTGTTTCAACAGTGCAGCGAGCACTACACAAATGATAAATGCCACTCATTACCTATGATAACAATGTTGACGGTGTAAAGAAGTGTTAGCGCGTAGCTAACAATGATAGATAATGACTGTAAATCATGAGCTGTTTTAATGCGCGCAACATTATGATGTCGGCTCCTAACTAACAGCTGCCGCGTATGGTTTCCAGAAACAATACATGTTACTTGAAGGAAAGTGAAGAGAACTTGACTGATTTGTTCATTATCATCATCGCCCCGCATCGCAACTCACCAGTGCGGGAGGGCATGTCGGTAAGAAAACCACATTTTTTTGTGGAAACACCTTTGTAACTAAAGAATACGCAGATCTAGTGCACATGTTCGGATCGGTGTTCAGTGGTTAATTAAATGCTATACAGCTAAATGCGATGGGTACAATTGTGTCGCTTTTATCACATTAAATGTGTAATCTCGCGCACTGTTTACGTTTAGGCATCGCACCGGTCATAACTTTTGTGACATGCACTGTTTACTCACTGCACGGACCACAAGCTACGCCGAAATGCGCAAATCAGGCATAGTGTGAGACGTCGACGCAGCAGTGTCGCGAGCAGGAGGGCGGTGCGTAATGCTCGTCGAGTTAAGTACGGCGAGAGGTGAGGGCAGAGTGAAGTAGCGACATATATGCAAGCATACTTAAACATTCCATTTGTCCCTTGCGTCACAGCGACAAAAACTCATTCTAGAATTTTGACCAAGGATATGTAATTACCCGGTGTCCCCTATTCTATAGTCCAGGAATGATGTAGCTCATTCTAAGCAAAAAAAGGCAAAAAGAGACTTTGCACTTTAAAAAACATTTGTGGAGAGTCGTTGTTACTCGATCAGTGAAGTGGAGTAGCGCTGCATTGGTAAAACACACAAGGAGAAGACACCAGGTAATGTAAAGCACGAGGAAACACAGACGTGTGCACACTGGATGAGGTGCTTAATACAGTGTGTACGCACGTCTTTCCGCATTGCGCTTTATATCCACATGCAGCACAACCTTATTTAGCATCGTAAATCTGTAAATGCTAAATACCTGGCAAGAGCCCAAGGTTCGCATATGCGGCGCCACTTTAGTAAACAGTGAGTGCGGCTGCAATCTGTCTCGCTCACTGCGCACCGTACATTATTTCCTTGAGCAAAACAATAGGAAAGCTGTATTCGCTGCTCGGATCTCGTACAAGCTGGCATTCTGAATTTCTCGCCCGCTTCGTGTGAAGAATTGCGCTTTTGTTTCTGCTTTCAGCCAAGCTTTCCCTGCTGTCGACTTAATTTCGAGGTCAGTGCTTCTGACGGAGGCGCGAAACAATTCTTAAAGAAAAAAACAAGAAAAAAAAAACAACGTTGATGCCTGTTTTACTTTTGCCCATTTTCTTTCTTTTTTTTACGGCTTCTACAGCTGAAAGCAAATTCTTAGACTCGGGCGAAGCTGGGTAAACTTCATATACGACGCCGTAATCCCATCGGACTTTCTTGCATTTCTTAAGCCGTATCGATAGCACTAGATATCAGAAACTCAAAATTGACAATGCACGTATCTTTTGTCCAGCTGAACTCTTCTGTGAGAGATTTTGACGAGACGATGCACCTACAGAAAAATATATGCAATCACTCTACGGAACTTAAGTCTGTAGGCACTTGTTTATTTACTATATTGTGTGTCTACAGACAATTGGCGTAGAGAGAGTGAAATGAAGGAGGAAAGTTCGGAGGTAACCAATAGCATTCCCGGTCCATACACTTATAACCTAGCACATTTCGCCGACTAGCGTCTATATATATATTCTAGACAAGGTGTTTATATTTCCAGAGATTGTCTATAGATAGCTTGGGCACTTCTGGCTCGATATTGCTCTCTACTTGTATGTAGACCACCTGTTGCTGTTCCTGAGTGTGACGCCACTATTGTGTCAAGTTTTTGTTAACTGCGTCTCAGAAATAATTGACCTCGCACATAAAGCACGTATATTAAAATACTGCTTATCGCGCACTGAATATTTTTAAGCACTGAACGGGTCTATAGCAGGAGTCATGGATTCGCTCTTAAATTAGATTAAATATTAAAGTACTAACGAATGAATTTCAATGACAAACTTGGAACAGTTTTCCTTGCCTGCTTTTTGCTGAGAACTTCATGCTGTGCGTTGGTGTGCTACATGCAACCCTATTTCGCATATCTTGCTTTTGTAGAAAAAAAAGAAAACACTCCCCTCGTGCTTACATCCTTGCTGTCTGGTCAAGGCTTAATTTCTGTTAGAGTTATTGTTAGTCAGCCTAGAACTGCACAAAGGTTTAAGAAATCGCGCACGATATTCAAAAATTAGTTTTTATATGCATACTTCAAGTTATTGGTAAATCCAAAAATGGCAATATTGCAGGTTACCAATCATTTACACATATTTTATACTCGCGCATAAATATGAGGGCATGTTGTGGCTCGACAGTTCAGCAGCAGCATCGTGGAGTTCATTAAGTTTCCTTCGTTTGCGCCATTGTCTCCATGAGTGCAGTCCATAGGTATTCCTTTAATTGGTACCCTCACTGCTTCGCTTTGATTCCACTGGGAAGCAGACGTCATTGCATACAGTTTTCGAATAGTTAACATCTCTTGAGTCCGTGTGGAAGTTCAAATAGCAGCCGAATCTTGAGTTTACACAAAGGCGTCAAATTATTACGTTCTAGAGGAACGCAAGCTGTACAGTTTACTCACAAGACAAATGATGAATATGAACTTCACTAACTTTCCTACTTGCGCCGCTAAGCACAAGGTCGCGGGAGGAAAAATACCCTCCTTCAATGGAAGATAAACAATGAGCGGACAATAGCGCACTCGTCGAACGAAGAGGAATTTTATAAGAAACGTCAGACAGCGACATAACGGATCTCTTAACGAACTTTTTGTAGCCACTTGCAAGAGCTTTACGCTGCGCTTTCTTATGTTTGTCTGCTTTCACTTCTGTTAACTAAGCGAACCTTTGTTTATCGTCTCTCGAAGTCTGTATACTGGTGACCGTCTTATCAAGCTCTTCGTTATTTCTCTCTATTTCTGTTTATTTTAGTTTCTGTATCGGTTATTTATGAAACTGGCAGCTTTGAAGCAACCTGCAGGCATAAGAACATCGCCTTTTCCGAGGAGGTCCTTTCTGAGGATATTAAGCGTGAATTTACTCAGAGGTGACCAGGAGCGACTTAAACTCGGCACTTCTTTGCCGCGGCGCACATTGTTTTGATACAGCCTCAGTGGTTGCTGTTCATAAAGGAGCTTCGCTGTCTTATGGCACGTCTTGGCGCGGACCCAGCTGAGCACGTGTTCCCACACCCAGCAGTCCAGCTTCGAACTCTTCTGGAGGAATGGTTCATTCAGGAAAGCCGGGCTGGAACTTCAAAGAACACGAATGTGGGGGGGGGGGCCGGTCGTACAGCTGCAACATCGGACACCATTCAGCTCGCAGTCTATGGCACCCTGCATGCAGCTCAACGAAGACAATTGAAGGAACGCTCACGCCCGCTCCGGGCCCTGCAGCTTTTGACTCACCGTGAGCCCGACGTACATCGCCGCGCCATTGTCTCTCACGTCGCGAAAGCTGCGTGTGCTACGTGCCCAGCATTGGTTTCGTTTGCGTGCGGCGAGGTTAATTTTAGACGGAGGCGAGGGAGAAGCAATGGCGGCGTACAAGAGGTCCAGCCGGTCGCACGCAGGACTCTAAATGAATGGGGCGCTCCTGTGCCTTTTGAACCACTGCTCCAGATACCTCGAGGCCACTTGAATTCCTTTGTTCTCTATGCCTCGTCTGCTGCGTCTTCTGCACCGACGCATTGCCGGGTCCTCAAAGCGGCGCATATTTGCTCCGTGGCGTCCGATTATGATCGTCAATGCGTTGCAGCTTTCCTCTTCAGGCAATGTGCACACGACTTTGCGCGACAAGATAGCGCACAAAAAGCAAAAGCACTGATGCAAATATTACATTAAAGGGGACCGTGTACATTTTAGAACGCTTTTATTCGCACCTGCGCTATAAGTTAGAATGATAATTTTAAAGTGTTTTACTAAAGCTAGTGTAAAGGTAGACGGCTCGGCGTGTGCTATGGATGTCGATATGTCTTCGTGTAGCAGATTCACGTCTTTTATTCTTTATGATAATGTTTTACATAAGGCGTATTGTTTAAGTAGCTAAATAGATGCTTCCCAAGTATTCTATACATGAAATGGTCGATGTTATGTCTGACTTCCTGGTAGAGATTTCTGGCATACAATCCATGTCCTGAAAAGTTGACAAAATTCGCTGAAGTATTCAATATTCTTGATCTGTTATATAGAGCTGTACGCTTTTCACGACTTAGAAGACGCAGTGAATGCGGTGAAATATAAATTTTAAATGAGTAGAATTCATTTGCGCCTGAAGGGCGCAAATGTTACAGCCTTTTCATTTTTTTTATTGCCTGAGAGGAGTCGAACGAGAGCAAGAAATTTTTCTGCCATTTGAACGTCACTTTGCCAGCAATGCTTGCTCTTAATAAACCTTGGTTTTTATACAAGGGAGCTTCATATAGCGTATACACTGTCTGTATTCCTTGTTGCTTAGCCTATTCTTTAGATTTTACGTCACCATAAACCTGCCAATCGCCCACTTTCTAAGCTTCCTAAAGGATACCGAAGTATATATATAACCGTAATAGTTCTTCTCAGTATACTATATTTGATATTAAGCTATCTATATGCATTGCGCAGCTTATACCAAGCATTAGAGTTTCTGTAAATAAGTAGGTCGAGCTAGGGGTTGATGTCGAAGACAATCAGAGTAAAAAAAATATATCCGACAACTCAAGAAAATAAAAGCTAACGTCGAGCGTGTCGCCTTAATTTTTTTTGAGAGTTAAGGTTCAGGTTCAATGGTATAACAATAGTCAACGAAGCACACTCGCACGCACGCACCTACACCCACACTGCGGGCTCTATAACGTCATTCGATTGCATATTAATGAGCATGAATGGCGCTCAGCGGAAATCGCGTGCGCGTGCGTACTTGTGTCAACAAGCATCAGACACGCCACGGAAACTTTGAAACTAGCGCCAACCCAAGGGGAAAAAATAAGAAAAACAACGACTGTAATGTGTGTCCGCGCCGCGTGTGACACTGAACGCGCTTGTTCCTCAAACTTCCGCGGTGTGGGCCATCAATTCCAACGGGGCGCGTGTCGAGTGGCCGTTGGACTTGCAGTGCGCACGTGTGTGCGACATCTGTTGCACGCAACCCGTATAGCAGCGAACAAAGTTTGAAGGCAAACGAATTCGTTATGTTGGCTTCATAGAGTGCCCATTAAGCAAGCTGCACAGGGCGTTTTGATGGCTTGCGCATGTGCTGGCGATTTCCTCATGAGTGGAACAGACATTTGCACACACGCCGTAAAGCTCGGGATTGCGTGCGCTCGCAGAATAAACACATACGTAGATACTTTTTTTACTGCAGGTTGCGGAGCTTTGGTATTTTTGGACTGGGAACTCTAACCTTAACGAGCACTTGCGTACGTTTCCGCTGGTGCTCACACTTAAAGCGTTCTTGTTTATGAAAGGCAGTACGATGCGCAAGCTCAAGAGCGAGACGTCGATGGCAATGGACCTGATTTGAGTGCCGCAAACTGTGCGACGCTGTTACTATGGGTGAAGATATTAAACGCGAATTCAGTCAGGGATGGTCTGGAGCGACTTACGGCGCTGCTACGCCGCGCCGTACATTGTTTTGAAAGGCTCTTAGTGGTCGCTGTTTATAAAGGAAGTTCACTGCCTTCACCTTCCCTTGCACACAGCGGAAGGAATGCTAAACCTGATGACACCCAATCAGTTATTTACCGCTATAAAGCGTTTGTTCAGTCCCTGGCCAACAACTGCTCTTCAGAAACGCCTCCTTGTCGGTGTAGTTGAACTTTTTGAGGCCAACTGCATTGCTGACCTCTGTTAAAGCAGACGGCTCATCTGTCGGTGTGTATAATTATGGTAACGATGGTCACCACGGTGTAAGAACAATAAATATTCTTACAACGTTATGGTCAGTCACAGTAACCTTGTTTGTTGTGTTTCTTAATATTTAAAACAGTAATGCTCTTTGTCGTTCGATTTCTTCTTGATGTATTACGTCTTCTAACATTTATTTGTATGTTGGTGTTTTACATCTTCATGGTTGGTTGGAAATGCGGCGTTGTGCTGACTAACATATTTAAAGAAGTTACAACGGTTTTTGGAATTATTAATGTGAAAGGATCTGCACAGCACAATACCGAGAGCTTAAATATCTCTTAAGACATGTACCAATACTTGTGCCAAGCATTGCTGGAAGACAGCTCTTTAACGTGTATGAATGAGTTTGATAAACGAATGCTACCAAGAAAAAGAAGCCATCGGTCTTTATGAATATATTTGGATCGATTGCAACAAAATAATTTTAGCACTACAATCCTCATAGTTCGACATCAAGCATAATTGATACAGCTTGTTCGCCGTTGTTTATTTTACGGAGAGTAAGTTCCCACAAAAAATAAAGAAAATGTTATTTGGGTTATAGCCTAATTAATACATTATTTCATTATTTATTGTTTTGTTGAAGTATTCACTGCGGAAACTACACTACAGCATATCGAAAACGCAACTATGGATCTTGCATTGTGCTTTTCGCGCTTTAATAAATATTTTGATGTATAAACCTGAGGGTAGCATGCGCGATGCGTCGGGAATTATAGTTTTAACCCTGTAATCCCCTGTAATTGTATTACGCGACAGAATATTAGCATCTATCAGAAATTAATTTTGTGTATGATTTGTCTATGAGTATCTGTTTTGAACTCTTAAGGGCCACCATCGATATCACACATTTTAATAATATATGCTTAGAATCATCTGACTGAATATCCGAGCAAGTTAGTAACCTTTAATCATGTTGATTTTACTAGGTACAATAATTTCACGAGTTACAGAGAAAATAAATGTGGGAATCGTAATTCTTAGAAACGAATTAATTGTAACTTCCTCCTACGTTAGTTACAAATATGTTCGAACTGGTCGCACTTTGATATCTTCTAACGCGTTTTCTTTTCCTCTTTTTTATAGGTGAGTACTGTGACTGTCTGCTGGTGCTGGAGCTGCCTAAGTGCACGGTTGCCTGGTATGAAAAAATTAAGAAAACATTTCATTTTTTTTTCACACTATGCTTTGAAGAACTTCACGGAGCAATTTGGAGAACGGCCAAGCGTTGCGATACGGCATTTTTTTTTGACAAAATTTCAAGGGTGATATCAGAAAGCGTGTGCTATGAGCATTTATATTAAGGACATATTCGAGCCACAGAAAGCTGAAAGACTCGGTATGGATTGATGTTATAAAAGGTAAAGCGTAGGAGACGCGGGTTTGAAAGTAACGAAAATGGCCTGATCTTCCTAATCTGCAAGTAATCATTATCATTAACTCGTGTCCTCGTCTTCGGCGCGCTGGTTTTTTTTTTCTTTCTGTGATAAGGCATCGGCTAAACCGGATGGCTTATTAACAAGTGGTGGAGTTGCTCTATAATTGTCTTAACCTCTGCTTTGTATCTCAACAATCTACACGGTGATTATGTTAGGTTTTATGGAAATTTTAAAAATCGGCTGTGGCTGATAGCAAAATTCTTGTTCTTGAGCTGAATTATTCGAGGAGGCGGACATTACCAGCACAATAAATTGAAACACATACGCAACTAATTAACAAAGAATCACTAATACAACTTTTTAAATTAGTTACTTTACTACACTTATTGCAATTTACGGATTGTAGTCGGTGAGCTTGCAAGACGTATCTACTTGAAATTAATTTCCAGGATGAAATCAGTTTCGAGATATTATTTCCCAAAGTGTGGAACGAAATACATTGGCGTGCCAGTTACTTTTGTCCTTCATTTTATAAAAGTGCGTTTTTCTAAAAAGGTGTGTGGGACAACAGTACATATTTAGGACAATTTTGATGGCGCATATCTCCGAACTGGCATCATTGTGGAAATTCATTACAAGTGGATATGCCTTGCAAACTCACCGGCTACAATTCGTAAATTGCAGTATGTGCCGTAAAGTAATTAAGTGCAAAGATAATTAGAGGATGTTTGTTAATTAGTTGAATATGTGTTTCGATTTGCCGTGCCAGTAATATCAGCCTCCGTGGATAATCCAGCCCAATGACTAGAATTATGTTATCGGTCACAGGCTATATTTCATTATTCCATAAAACTTAAAAATGATCACCCTGTATACAGGTACCTAAGAGAGTGCAGCTCCGCGCAGAAATTAATTGTGCTGTCCTAGAAAGACTTTAGAAACATATTGAGAGGAATGTCGAGAAGAACGTTTGTGTCATCTCGCTCCCCCTCCTCTAACCACTCCGCTCATTTTATTATCGAAATATCAACTGTTGAACAATAATAAATGTGCCAATCATCGTCCGGAAGCTGCTCAGGTCGCATCACAATTGGCCATTCATCTTCGCAGCCTTCGTTTTTCGATAGGCTGCGCAAAAACCACGCACTGCGGTTGTTCACATTTCAGTCGTTGAGTACTGTACATTCCTTCCAAACTCGTGTGCTTTGTTGACAACTCAGCTTGTGCACTAATGTGATCAGCTAACAATGTCTATTTAAATAGAGAGTTAAAACCAGCTAGACACTTACCACTATTATATTATGCAATCGTTGTCCGTCTGTTCGAGTAGTGCACGTCAGGCTGCTTGTAGTTGCCGCTTGAAGCATCGGGATTAAGCATTTGGACTAGTATGCCCTACCCCGCCCCGCCCCCCCCCCCCCCCCCCAAAAAAAAATATATTTTGCTAGAATTGTTGGCAAGAGAAAATTGTGATGTCCGACATAATTTTAGCGAGTGCGACCGGTCAGTGGCAAAGAACACTGACGAATGAAAGCTTTGTTAATTCAGCCCCAAGGCTGAATTCACAAAGAATTCATTCGTACTTACAGAAACCACTTACGCTAGACTTGCTCGTAAGAGAAAATTTTATCCGTTATTGATGCTGGACAAGTAATTTGCGAAGGCAGCTGGCCAACGGCAAGGAGCACTTACGAACAAAACGCTTCGAGAATCCTGTCACAAATCGTTCCTGAAAGCTTGCTGCGCGCAAAGAACGCCTCACCATATTTACTTGGGCCGTGTTGTATGTGAGGCCTAACCTAGCGTCAACCAGACTAGCACACGTGGCGGAGACCGTTTTTCATCGCGCTGGACAGATTCGCGAGCAGCGGTGCATTTGAAATGACGCCTGCATACGCGCAGCTATATGCCTAAAGATAGCTCGACGGAAATGCCAGGTTGCGCCGTGAAGTGCTCAATCTGGAACGCTAGGCACGTCGGAAGAAGCTTACGGCTGGCGAGGCAGCCCTCCTGTTTTCACAAACACAAACCAAGGCCGTCATGGCAGCATGCTTGGCTTAGACCAAGAAGTTATCGCGAGAGGTTTGCGAAAAAACGAGAGAGAGCAGCAGTCCCTTGGTCTTTCTGGCAAGCTATATTAGCTCGTATATAGAGGCTTCCCACTTGATCTGTCGTAAACTAATGGCGGCCGAGGTAAGAAATAGCACTATCGATTCATTAGTACCAAAATAAAATTCCGCGTTGTTGCTGCCCTTTCTTGCGAAATCGTTGGAGATCTCCAAGGGTGATTTCCAAGGTCACTCGGCATGCTTTCGCTATAATAATAAACTTATTTGACCCGCACTGTTAGGTGGCTGCTTCTAGATTGCTTCAAGATGTAAAAAAACTGGAGAAAAAAAAAAGCTCAATAAAGTGAATTTGAACTTGAAAAAAAGAAGTTCGTCAAAGTCCTCGAGCGACGCGTTGAAATAAACCCAAGCTTCCAGACTGTGTCGACGTCGCGCGCTATCAGTGCTAAGCTTTTAGGTTAACGCCCACTGATGCCAATTTTGCAGCACAGCTGACTGCTTAAGCAATCGTCACCACAAGAGATGATGCCATGAATCGCGAATCTAGCCGGAACGGAACTTACAATACAAGAGTCGCGCGTAATTTTTGACACGTCTCCGTTGTTTTGAGAATAATTTCATAGCCGGCTCGCGCATCAGTCACGAGTGTTGCACGTTTTGTGAGCCGCGTGGCGCGCTTAGTTGTCTTTGTTCATGTTCTCAGCGTTTGATGCCACCTACATGTTGTTCTTGGTCTCATGTCTTCAAGATTTTATTCCTTGCAAAATTGTTGCGATTTATGCTCACGCAGAACAAGTAAAATGACATTCAAGGCCTGTCGTAGTATATAATCTTTCTGCACAGAAGAAAAAGAAAGAAAATGAAGAAAGTTAGTATATAATATGAAAATATTGCATGATTTACTGAGTGTGCATGGGTCAACTTGATTCGCACCTTCTAGAGAAAAGAAAAAGAAAGAAAGCAAAAGGACCATTACTGCCACCACTTATTCTCATCGTTCAGTGCTTTCGCTTCGTTTATCACCGGCTTTACCGACCACTAAAGTGCACGAGCACTTTGCAAGTTAGATTGGCCACTTATATAAATCGCGGTAAAGCAAATGGCGTCGTTTAATGCATCGGACAGCAACCACGATGACACAGGTTCCGTCTTAGGAAGAAATAAATATGAATTCACCGGTGCAGTTAGGACAGCGGTTGTGTGAAAACTGCCGATACGTTCACGTTTCGCCAGCTATGCGGTTTGAACATGGGGTGTTACTGATAAAGTGTAAATGAGCTTACTACACGTGCTAGCGCGGACAATTGGAACCCTGCTTTTATCTGCGCTGCAGCACTTTCTTACCCTGTTGTTACTCTCTATAGTTGCTGTCCCCTCAATTACCACTACATATTCCGTTTCTCCTCAGCCGCTGTCGAAGCGCCGAAGTTTCAGCTGTTACACGAACGTTTGTGGGATACGGGGCTTCGGAGCATCCCTGCGTCATTAATCAAACACCTGCAGTGTTTCACCTTCTCTGTATATATGCAGCGAGAGCAAGTATCGTAATTTATTTTATTTACTTTCTTCACAAAAGGCCTGCATCGTGTTGCGTTTCGCCTGCGACACGTGGTTTTGCCGGCGCGACTGCGGCGGGGCGGCAGACATTTTGGCCCGATCGTCGTCGCCGCAACACTCATCGCCAGGTGTTTCCAGGCGCGTCTGCGGCGATGCGACCGCCTAGGGATCTCGTTCCAGTCATTGTGCCCGAAACAGGCGATGCCAAAGCAGGGATCTCATTCCAGTTATTGGGCCCGAAACAGGCGATGCCAAAGCAGGGATCTCGTTCCAGTCATTGTGCCCGAAACAGGCGATGCCAAAGCAGGGACCAGCCTCTCATTACAGTCATTGTGTCCGACCGGCAGCGCCACGACAGGGTGCTACGAGATCGTGCGCAGCGCCACGACAGAGTGCTACGAGATCGTGCGCAGCGCCACGACAGGGTGCTACGAGATCGTGCGCAGCGCCACGACAGGGTGCTACGAGATCGTGCGCAGCGCCACGACAGTGTGCGTCACCATTAGCCCATTGTACATTCACGTGCTCGTCTTTTGAGGGGTTCCTTCTTGCCCTCAACTGCGAGAGTATAAAAACAGCTGCCCCCGGACGCCAAAAAGGAGGGCTCCGATTTCTTCTGTTGAGTGAAGTGCTCTCCCGTCTCTCTACTTCGGTCAAACCTGACCGCCAACTCTTTGCGATGTTAAAATAAACAAGTTGTTTCGTTGTTACCAGTCGACTCATGCTTTGCCGGGACCTTCGGATGCTTCCAGTTGTACCCCAGGCCGCCAGGCCAACGCTACCCTTGGGGCTTGCGACCCAGGTACAACCACGGGCGTCAGCGCCGAGTTCCCAACAGATCGTACCAGCAGTCCGATCCAAACATCTGGTGGCAGCGGTGCGGATCCAAACATCTGGTTGCCAGCGGTGAGATCGCCTACGACTTCAAACAACTGTCTGCCAGCGGCGAGATCGCGACAACGGAGGCCAGCAGCAAAGAGATGCAGTTGACTGTATGCTGAGCAGCTCAACGACGATCCGGGAGCAGTGCAACGAGCCCTGTGTGACGACTGGTTGCCTGCAGCGGAACGACTGCGCGGAATTCCTGCCTGCGAGGTTTGGTGAGTGCGGGACTTTCTTCTACTGAGCTTTGCCAGGCTTTTTGTTAGTGTCAGAAACAGAGCTGGTAATTGTGGTTGTCGTTGCTGCCGGGTTAGTTTGCGGCAAGACAATAGTAAGCAGTAGAGAAAGCAGCATTCAGAGCAGCCATGGATTTGAAGTCGTTGCGCAAACCGAAATTGTTGGAGCTTGCAAGAGAGTTGGGTCTGGATGTCTCAGACAAACTAAGAAAACCAGAACTGATAAAGGCTATTCTTGAGTTAGAGGCTGAGGATGACGAGCTGTCGGAATGCCTTGAGACCATTGAAGAGAGAGAGACTGCAAAAAGACAGGAGCGCGAACTTAAAGAGCAAAAAGAAAAAGAAGAGCGCGAACGTAAAGAACAGAAAGAGCGAGAGCAACAAGAGAAAAAAGAAGAGCGTGACCGTCAACACGCTTTGGAAATGAAGCGTCTCGAGATAGAGATGGAACGCGCTCGTAATGGAAGTCAGGCACACGGTGCAGGAGAACGAGTATTGTTCAAAATGACTGACCTGATGCGGCCGTTTAAGCTTGGAGAGGACATTGGTTTGTTCCTGGTTAACTTTGAGCGAACGTGCGAGAAGCAGGGGTTCTCTCGGGAAACGTGGCCACAGCGCTTGCTCACTTTGTTACCCGGCGAGGCGGCCGACGTAGTCGCTCGCTTGGATAGAGAGGAAGCAGAGGATTTCGACAAAGTAAAATCGAGTCTGCTAAAAAAGTACCGGCTGTCTGCGGAGGCGTTCCGTCGGAAGTTTCGGGAAAATGAGAAAGGCAGAAGTGAGTCATATACAGAGTTTGCGTATAGGCTTATGTCGAACATGCAGGAGTGGCTCAAAGAAGAGAAAGCGTTTGGTGACCACGATAAAGTTCTCCAGTGCTTCGGGCTAGAACAGTTTTATAGTCGGTTACCGGAGAACGTGCGATACTGGGTCTTGGATAGGCCAGACGTGAGTACGGTGGCTAGAGCCGCTGAGCTAGCCGAGGAGTTTGTGACGCGTCGAGCTCGCGGAGCTAAGGACGGTCAAAAGGGTGAATTTGGCTCGAAGTTTGAGAGGCCGAAGTTCACGCCCATGAGATTAAAGGGGGACACGCGTAGTGAGGATGCGAGTGAAAGCAATCCGACCAAACGTAAAGAGACGGCAGCCGAAGCCGAACGCAGAAAGCGGTTCGAGATGAGGCGAGCGGGCGTTTGTTATACGTGCCAGAAGCCGGGTCACTTTTCGGCGCAGTGTCCGGAAACAACACCAAAAGTTGTGTTTTTTTCAATAGGCAGCACTGACGAGAACATGAAGCTTCTCGAGCCTTACATGCGAGACCTCCTCGTAAACGGGAAAGAGTGCCGAGTGCTTCGCGATTCCGCAGCTACGATGGATGTAGTTCACCCGTCTTACGTAGAACCCCATATGTTCACGGGCGAGTGCGCATGGATCAAGCAAGCCGTGGAAGCTCATAGCGTGTGTCTGCCGGTAGCAAAAGTGCTTATTGAAGGACCTTTCGGAGCGCTTGAGACAGAGGCGGCAGTGTCATCTATGCTGCCACCCCAGTACCCGTACCTATTTTCAAACAGGTCCGATCACCTCCTGCGCGAGAAGGGGCTTTTGTTTGGTGAAGCTAGTGTTCAGGCCTTAACCAGATCGAAGGTTCGGGAGCTCGCTGCAAAGGCGGTAGTTGCGGGGCCGACGTTATCAAACGACGAAAAAGGGTCAGAGGCGCAGCAAGCTGATATTCAGAGCACGCCCGAACTGAATAAAATTGAGTCTGTAGCGTTGAAGGCGCCAGATACTGGAGAGGAAAATCCCGATTCGGGAAAGTTAGAAGAGCTATCTACTGATTTGCTCATCACGCCTACGTCAGACGGACTTGATAGGTTGCTAAAAGTCAGCCGGTCGGCTTTGATAGCCGAGCAAAAAAAGGATGGCAGCCTGGAAAACGTGCGCTGCAATGTCCAAGAAGGTATCGCCAGGAAAACTGCGCGTTTTGTGGAAAGAGGTGGAGTCCTGTACCGGAAGTATCTAGACCGCCGAGGAGTGGAGTTCGATCAGCTGGTCGTGCCTCAATGCTATCGTCAGGATCTGTTGCGCTTGTCACACGGGGGTTCGTGGTCCGGACACCTAGGAGTTAAGAAAACTAAGGACCGTCTCTTGCAAGAGTACTATTGGCCAGGGTGTTTTCGGGACGCAGACCATTTCGTGAGGACATGTGACACTTGTCAGCGGGTGGGCAAACCAGGGGACAAATCGAGGGCGCCGTTGAAATTGGTACCTATCATTACGGAGCCTTTTAGACGGCTCGTTATTGATACTGTGGGACCTCTGCCGGTAACAGCCACGGGGTACAGACACATTTTGACTGTGATCTGCCCAGCGACAAAGTTCCCTGAAGCAGTGCCGCTTAAAGAACTCAGCTCAGTTGAGATAGTTAATGCACTACTGTCCATATTTGCGCGAGTTGGTTTTCCTGCGGAAATCCAATCAGATCAGGGCACAGTGTTTACTAGCGCTTTGACGACAACTTTTCTCGAAAGGTGTGGGGTAAAGCTGTTACACAGCTCAGTGTACCACCCACAGTCGAATTCCGTTGAGAAGCTCCACTCCGTCATGAAGCGCGTGTTGAGAGCGTTGTGTTTTGAACATCGAACTGACTGGGAGCTGTGTCTGCCTGGGGTGATGTTTGCTTTAAGGACCGCGCCGCATGCGGCTACGGGGTTTTCGCCAGCTGAACTGGTGTACGGTCGCTCGCTTCGATCTCCGCTTCGCATGCTTCGAGAATCGTGGGAAGGTAGGGGCGACGACCCAGTCGTGGTGGAGTACGTGCTTAAGCTCCTCGAACGCTTAAGAAGGGCACAGGAGTTGTCAGGTGAAGCAATGACAAAGGCCCAGCAGAGGGCCAAGGTTTATTATGATCGGACAGCCAGGGCCCGTCGTTTTGAGGTTGGCGATGAGGTCATGATATTGCGCACATCGCTAAACAACAAACTAGACGTGCAGTGGGAGGGCCCAGCACGAATTGTTCAGAAACTGTCGGACGTTAACTACGTGGTAAGTCTGCCAGGAAAGCGGAAAGCACAGCAAGTTTACCACTGTAATCTGCTCAAACCTTATAGACAACGGGAAGCAGTGGTGTGCATGATGATAAACGTTCCTGAAGAGCTTCCAGTCGAGCTTCCGGGACTAGGCTCAGTGACGAACAGGGAAGACACCGGTCAAGTCATTAGTGACCTTATCAGTAAAGCACCGCTGTCGCCTGAGCAGAAAACCGAACTACACCAGCTATTACAAGAGTTTCAAGGTCTGTTCTCTGAGAGGCCTGGTAGGACTTCGGTACTTACTCATGATATAGAACTTACCTCCCCAGAGCCAGTACGATCCAAGGCGTATCGGGTGTCACCCCGCCAGAGCGATATTATGGAGGCTGAGGTAAAGAAAATGCTACAGCTCGGTGTTATTGAGGCAGGTGAGAGTGATTATACCTCCCCTTTGATTTTAGTTGAGGTACCGGGCAAGGAACCTCGTCCTTGCGTCGACTACCGCAGGCTTAATTCCATCACTAAGGATCAAATTTATCCGATCCCTAACATCGAGGAGCGCCTTGAGAAAGTTAGTAGCGCTCAGTTTATTTCCACCCTAGATCTTGTCAGGGGTTATTGGCAGGTTCCACTTACAGAAGAGGCTAGTAGGTATGCGGCGTTCATTTCACCAATGGGAACATTCCGTCCTAAAGTGTTGAGTTTTGGTTTGAAGAACGCGCCATACTGTTTTTCAAGTCTCATGGATAAAGTGTTGCGGGGACAGCAAGAATTCGCTTTACCGTATCTAGACGACGTAGCGATATTCTCCGCATCCTGGTCTGAGCATATGGCACACTTGCGGGCAGTGCTAACCCGCCTGCGCGAAGCGGGCTTGACAGTCAAGGCTCCTAAGTGCCAGTTAGCACAGGCCGAGGTTGTCTACCTCGGTCACATGATTGGTCAGGGTCGTCGCCGCCCCTCTGAAATAAAAGTGGCCGCTGTGCGAGACTTTCCGCAACCGCGCACAAAGACCGATATTCGGTCGTTCTTGGGTGTCGCCGGCTACTATCAGAGGTACATCCCTAGGTACTCTGATATCGCGGCTCCCCTGACGGATGCTCTAAGAAAAACAGAGCCTCAAACAGTCGTCTGGGACGAGACCAAGGAAAGAGCTTTTAGCGCCCTAAAGAGTGCCCTAACAAGCCAGCCTGTGCTACGATCGCCAGACTATACAAAAGGGTTCATTGTTCAGTGCGATGCTAGTGAGCGAGGCATGGGCGTTGTACTGTGCCAACGGGAAAATGGAGAAGTAGAACACCCCGTCCTGTATGCTAGTCGTAAGCTGACCAGTCGTGAGCAGGCGTATAGCGCCACCGAGAAAGAGTGTGCGTGTCTCGTGTGGGCCGTTCAGAAATTGTCATGCTATCTAGCCGGCTCGAGGTTTATCATTGAGACGGATCACTGCCCTCTCCAATGGCTGCAGACCATCTCTCCCAAAAATGGCCGCCTCCTGCGCTGGAGCCTCGCTTTACAACAATATTCCTTTGAGGTGCGTTACAAAAAGGGGAGTCTCAACGGTAACGCCGATGGCTTAAGTCGAAGCCCCTAACGTAGGAATCAGCCTCAAAATTGTTTGTTACTGATGTTTTCTTCCTGAGGCAGGATTTTTTTTAACATATTGCTTTTGTTTAGTGTTTCAAAGTGATGATATGCTTTCTAGTGCAATTTTTCAATTTGTGGACGCGTTCTGAGTGATGCTAGACTACTGTAAGGAACTAGGCAGTGGTATAAAAAGGGGAAAGAGCCTGGCAGGGCTTAGTGAGGGTTGTGCCGTGCTTGCTGACTGAGCGGTTGAGTTTTCAGCGTAGTTCTAACGCTTGCCGGGAACGAGAACAAAAATGTGAACTCTCCCGAAGTCACTTTGCAGTGTCCCGTGCGAACCTGAACGAGAGAACGAGGCCTTCTCTGTGCGCTGCGCTCATGAAACGTCAAGGGACGCCCGACTTCGGTTATGAGCATCATCGAGCGACATCCCTCCGGACAGCGGATGCAGTCCCCTGTCCATCGGGATCTCCTTCCCCCGGCGGGGCGGTCTGTTGCGTTTCGCCTGCGACACGTGGTTTTGCCGGCGCGACTGCGGCGGGGCGGCAGACATTTTGGCCCGATCGTCGTCGCCGCAACACTCATCGCCAGGTGTTTCCAGGCGCGTCTGCGGCGATGCGACCGCCTAGGGATCTCGTTCCAGTCATTGTGCCCGAAACAGGCGATGCCAAAGCAGGGATCTCATTCCAGTTATTGGGCCCGAAACAGGCGATGCCAAAGCAGGGATCTCGTTCCAGTCATTGTGCCCGAAACAGGCGATGCCAAAGCAGGGACCAGCCTCTCATTACAGTCATTGTGTCCGACCGGCAGCGCCACGACAGGGTGCTACGAGATCGTGCGCAGCGCCACGACAGAGTGCTACGAGATCGTGCGCAGCGCCACGACAGGGTGCTACGAGATCGTGCGCAGCGCCACGACAGGGTGCTACGAGATCGTGCGCAGCGCCACGACAGAGTGCTACGAGATCGTGCGCAGCGCCACGACAGGGTGCTACGAGATCGTGCGCAGCGCCACGACAGGGTGCTACGAGATCGTGCGCAGCGCCACGACAGTGTGCGTCACCATTAGCCCATTGTACATTCACGTGCTCGTCTTTTGAGGGGTTCCTTCTTGCCCTCAACTGCGAGAGTATAAAAACAGCTGCCCCCGGACGCCAAAAAGGAGGGCTCCGATTTCTTCTGTTGAGTGAAGTGCTCTCCCGTCTCTCTACTTCGGTCAAACCTGACCGCCAACTCTTTGCGATGTTAAAATAAACAAGTTGTTTCGTTGTTACCAGTCGACTCATGCTTTGCCGGGACCTTCGGATGCTTCCAGTTGTACCCCAGGCCGCCAGGCCAACGCTACCCTTGGGGCTTGCGACCCAGGTACAACCACGGGCGTCAGCGCCGAGTTCCCAACAGATCGTACCAGCAGTCCGATCCAAACAATCGTCACATTGGCGTTGCTGCAGCTGATTCTTGAACAATTAAAAAGAAAGATTGCGAAGCTACTGTATGACTAAGCACATAGGTTATCGGAAATTCAACATATAATATACAAAGCACAACAGTTAATACAGCAACAAGCTTCTTCGATGTTTCGCCACTATTAGAATTTCGCTCTCAGGCGCGTCGATCGGGATAGTGCATAAAAACGTTAAGGCTTTGCTTGGAATAAATTAAGAAGATTCGAATGCATTTTCGCCTTCTCTGTAGTTTTGAAACAAAATTTCCTTAACCCAAGCGAGGACATCTTCTTTACCCCACTTATAGACTGTTGAGTAATGTGGCGTGGGCCACACAGCAGCCTGGAGCAAGCATCGACCATGCAGAGCCGCACAGGGACACGGCCCTACGATGCATGCGCCTCCGTGCCAGTGTGTCGTCTGGAGCACAATCTGAAACGTGGCTTCTGAGCACCTGAGCATACCTCGTGACTTCGACGGTAGCGCCAGGTTATTGTAAAACGGAGCATACGTGAAATGAGTCCGCAGCTGGGACCTTGTGAGAGCACGAGGTGTGCACTGATCGAGTCGGGACGAGGTAGGTGGTAGCCGAGAAAAATAAGACAGGGTCGAGAGGAGTTAATGACGTGCCGCTAAGCCTCGCGCGGCTTATTTCTGAGCGCCGCGAACATCCTCGGGCTCGCCGGGTCGTGCTTGCACTCTCAAGTCACGTCCACCGGCGTTGCTCGTGAAAGCCTTGACTTTCAACGCCGCTGCCGGCAGAAGAGGCACGTATGAAGGTCAGCAAAAACGGGTCTCGTCGCGAAAGACTCCCGCCGTGTGGGATTCACCCGAAGTGGGGCTCCGGGGTTGAGAGGTTGAGTTGGGGCTGTAAGCAGACGCCCGTGGCGATCCGCGGGTGTAATAAAATACGGCCAGCAGCACGAGAACTGAACTAATAGCAAAAGGAATCGGCGAAAAAGCTCAGAAGGGGCAGGCCCGCCGTCGTAACATGAAGCGCCTTGCAAAACGTCTCGGTAAGAGCGGTGTTCCGCTTATGAAGCTAAAAAAGCCACGTGGGGCTGCAGTAAAAAAAAAAAAGAAGAAAAAGGAAGACCAAGCAAAGATTCCTGTGTTCGTCAACAGATGCTGTAGGAAAATGAAAAAAGAAACCCAGAAAAACCGCATAAAAGGACAGGCACGGGCGCCTCGAACTCCCAAGAGGGGATTGTGGTGATGAAGATATACGCAGGTCGCTTTTAAAGCGGCAGCGTCCTCTAGCAAGGCCCCCTCGTGGCACTTTTTTAGTGGGCCCGTAAAAGCCTTTCTTTTATTCGCCGTTCGGAAGTTTCAGGTGCTAAAGAAAAGAAAGAAAGTAAAACGGAGAGAACAACAAAGGAATGAAAGAAAGTAGAAGAAGAGACGCCGCCACGCTTTGTGACCAAAATTAAGGGGTCAACGAATTGCTTTGGCACCTCCGAGCGCGCAAATGAACTGCCGTCAATTTTCGATGCTTTGGTGGCGAGCTCTTTGACTCTTTCCTGTCCAAGCTGTAGCGTCTGCTTGCTGGCTCCCCTAAACCCACCGCAAGAGATAACGTGTGGCTTTTGACTCGTTGCGAAACTTCTATGAATAGACGTCATTACCTGTCGCGCTAGCTGAATTTTGCTCCACCTGGCTCTGCAGATCATCTCGGCTCTGCAGACGAGCAGCCATATACGCCCGGTGCTCGTCGTTGCCTCTTGTTATGCGTCCAGAAATGCGTTGCAAGTTTTCTGGGCCAACGTATTAAGGGTATACTTCTCTTTATTTTGTGTGTGTGTGTGTGTGTGTGTGTGTGTGTGTGTGTGTGTGTGTGTGTGTGTGTGTGTGTGTGTGTGTGTGTGTGTGTGTGTGTGTGTGTGTGTGTGTGTGTGTGTGTGTGTGTGTGTGTGTGTGTGTGTCTGGGTGTGCGTGTTTGCGCGCGTGCGTGTGTGTGTCACGTATCGGCCTCATCGGTTCTTGAGAGTTTTCTGTAAACTGTATCAAGAGCTAGCTATGCATTCACTTTGGTTGAACTGTACGTAACTTAGAGGTTAATGAAAAAAGGAAGAAAAGGAATGTGAAACAAAGAAGCACATGACACAAAAGTAAACCAATTTAAACATTTCTTTAGTTTTATTCGCATCTTGCTCGTCTTGTTTTTATCTTAAAGGACGGTGTTTTGTACGAGAGCGTCTCAGCCATTCCGTCGAAGAGGCCTCGAGCCATTGTCGCTCCTGTGGACTCTCGTTGCGAAAGAGGTCACTCAAGCAGCTTTCCTGCTTACTGGGAACGCGCGTTTGTCGGCCCACCGTGCTATCCAGCGGCGGCTGGTATTTCAGCGCTGACCAGCTCAGAATGAAAACGGCTGTTGGGCGTACTCTCAGCCACTGGTGGCTGCGCGTGCTTTTTTTTTCGCGAAAAAAGAAAGGCGTTACAGTTTGCGAAAGGAACGGCAAGCAACAAGCGATGGCTGGCACTGTGGTCACGACGGTTATAGACGTCTCCCGCATAGACAGGCATATAAACACACATGCCTGTCCGTTACAACAGGCTGCTTTCTGTCACGCTCGCAAGAATATCGTGTTCGCGGGGTCTCTCTCAGAGTACGGTGTGGCAATAGGGTCGATAACAAGAAAGAAGTGGCGAGGAGTCACTGTGCGTAAGGGTATGGAAAGCGCCTGCTTAAGGCTGCATGGCTCCATTTTCCTTGCCTATGTGCCGTTATGCCAGCTTTTGTGCTGGCTTAGCTTCCTTTCAAAGTTCGGCGTGGTGGTAAATCTTGTTTTCTTTATTTTTTCTTTATTCCAAAGGACCAGCGTCACTAGCAGACCCGTTTCTTTCGTCGATTTCATTGCTGCTGTTCAGTGCAACTGATGAAAGACGGATCGCAATGATCCCCGGTTTCTACAACAAAGCCGGGAAAGCAAATGGAATCGAGAGTGACTTCAACTCTATCTCCGTCTGGATCGGTTCGCGCTCGCGGTGCACGTTAAGTCGGCACTTGGGCAACGGTTCGCGCTAATGCGGCCTTCGAGGTTTGCTCCATTTGCTCCGCATCCAGGGTAACTGTCATTCGTGTTGGCGCGCTTTTCAGTTCACGCTAAGCTTTTCAATTGAAATGCTCGCTGGACTGGCTCACCTGGTTTAGTTTTCTGAAAATTCATCTCGGGAATAACGAGGACGATGGCGTTTCTTGTACATAGTGTGGGGCGCGCACAAATTACCGTGGTACCGCGAGGAACGCATCCGTAGCGTGCTGCGGGGCCTGCTCGCAGAGCTGCGCCATCGAGCCGCAGTGGTTGGCGCCTGCACAGGAGATCGAGTGAAGGTGCCGTTCTCCTTTTGTCTTCCAGCGTCCCTATCTGGGAGCTTCGGCAGCTGGACGTCTGGCTCAGAAGACACGGCCCTGGGCCCAAATTTTAGGCGCAGGGCCGAAATTCTCGAACCGAAGAACCTGAGATTAAGCCTCCTGCTGTACCGACTGAGCTATAGTTCTCTGAAATGCCATGTTCTAGCATCGCTTTCCTGCCCCTGTCGCCCACTATACTCCGACATCGGAATGTGGAGGGAAACGCGACACGTATCGACTAAATTTGCATTGGTTCAGTTACTCGCCGTGGCTGCTACCGAGATAAAGTATCACAGCTGAGCTCTTCCAGCACCTAATCGAATGCTTTGGAGTGGCCTGAGTAGAAGCCTGTTTCTCAAGTGGCATTTCACCATTGAAATAAGCGACGCGACGCTGTTACAGCGCAGTGCGTACTTCGATGAGTTCAAGAACGGTGCGGTCGTACATTCGGTTAAGATTAAGAATAGCTTCCAGCCTGTAGTCCTGTATGCGAATACGGCGGTTTTGTCTCACTGGGATAGGTTGTTTTTAGTAAGGATTAAGGATTTCCACTTTCGTAATATGAACACCTTTTCCTCCCTTAGCTACCTGCCCTCACATTGAGCGTTATCCTTTGTCGTGATTTTTTCTTCACTGCAAGACTTTCTGCTTCTGAGAATATGCGTTTGTTCGTGTGTATGCTGCGTTGCTGTATTGCCGCTGTTCCAGTGCAACTACACTGCGGTGCGTATACTGGCAGACTATTTCATTTATTATTTATTTATTATTTTTACCCACAGTGCCTGGGTGGCGTAACAGTGAGGATAGTCCTACGTGGACGACCTCTCACGTCTGACTATTAATATATCCCATGGCCCTTGCAGTACGTCTGTAGACGGCTTGTCGAAGTATGTTTAGGGAACGTGGAGCGGACAGTGCCACTTCAATTAAGGCTTGAAGATCTCATTTATAATAACTCGTTTAAAAGATGCTGCGTAAAACATCTTGTAAACGATGACCAGAAGCTCAGCGATCTTGTATTTTTACAACGAAGGAAATAGCACCGACGAAGGAAATAGCACCGTCTGTCACGCGACTAAGGTTACTTCGGCATACATACTGTAAAAAATAAATGTGAAAGTACAAAGAATGAATGGAAGCTTTCTGTTGTTACCATAGAAAATATTTTTCTGCTTAAGCAACCGAGAATATCTTATATTAGAAATGTCTTTTTTTGTTTATTGGTATCTACAGAATTTTTCTTGATTTTAACAGAATTGCTCCCGATACGGCGAAGTGAAAAATTTGTCTTGAACACTGCGGACGAAATGAGATTTGTTCGCTTCTTTGTTATCCTCAGTTAGCATTTGTGCGTAGCTTCCCCAGCCACGCAAGCATGCGCAAGCAGGTCTAGTATGCGCGAGCCAATCGGTCTTAGTTTCTTAATAAGATACAGCTGTAATCCAGGGCGAGTCCTGCCGCTCACAGCATGACTGCGTAAACTCGAGTGGATGCATGGATATGGGGCATAGCGCCGGATGTCCTGGCGCCAGGTGTTGTGTCAGTGGTCGCATGTTCTACGTAGCGTGCTTATCTGCACATTTATGATATGTTACCACCGCATCCCACCATTTCTCTTTTATATTACACTCGTAGATTCAACAAGAGCGGACACTCCCATAGAGCCCGACGGCCGAATTGACTGCAGCGCACCAAGCCGCCGACATTAATACCTGAACCACACTTCCGGTTTCGGTGTTGGGCGCGCGCGTTTTGAACGCTAGCTGGAACGCGTTACACCGGCTGCACTGATCGCCGTGGCATTTTTTTTTTCAACCCCGCGCGGTCTGCGTGCGGAATCGTTTTAATATAAAATGGATTGCGAACGATCTTTACAAGCCTCCATCGAATATGTGCCATGTGCAATCTCGTAAAGAAGACGCAAGATGTCTTCTAAAATGAGGAAATGTTTATATTGCTCAATTTTAAATGCTCGTTCCGGGCTTTCTGTGCATACATCCAACGTTGTGGTACCAGGTAAGCAGCAGTAGTTCCCGTACGAAGCTCCACCGGACGACGTCAGCTGAAAAATATCAAGCATGTGTCATGCTGGTATTAACACCTTATAGTAATAATGCTCGTAGAGGCAAAAAGTGCGAAATTGGTGAATGGGTGGCATTACAAACAAAAACAATTCACTTTTACATACATGGCGTATAAAATACCTAACTCATCTCTAACAATACCGTACACATCATGAAAACATCCGATTTCCAAGCATTCCCGGATTCCCGGGCCGTATTTTGTGCCGTTTAAGAGTTCCGATAGACGGGTGACTGCACGTTTCCAAAAGAACTTGGCTTCAACCGACGCGACAGTACGCTATATACGTATACACAGAGGCGGCCACAACACAGGCCCTCTACCAGACCATGCTGGACGCTCGTAGAATTCCTTCTACTCGCACTCAAGACAAATACTTGCACGCAAAGCCTGTTTACAGTCGTACAGAAGACAGAACTTTCGAGTTACAAGTTCCTGGTGTTTGAGCTCCTTGGCGTTATCTTTTGCGCGTTCTGCCGGCGCAAGCAACGCAATCCCGTGTTATGACTCTTGGCAATCGTTCGTCGCATTTTTGACAAGCGTGAGTACTGAAAGAAAGTATGTTTTGTTGCAGGGCCATAAGAAGCGTCACAAACTTGTACCACTAAGATTTAGTACGCGCCAAACTAACTTTGTCACCACGGCCGAGCTGCATTTCGCTAACTGCGACAGAACAGCAGGCGCGACAAGCGAGCCCAAAAACTATACCGGAACTGGTTGCAGTAATGTAGGACTCACAGAAAGTGTCGCAAACATCTCCCAGTTAGAGCCCTTAACTCAAACTAACTGCGCCAGAACGGCTAGGCTTTTTTTCACTAATTCCGTCACAAGTTTAGGTTCTGGCCGTGAGCCTAATTGCGCGGAGTGCGTCGCAGACAGTCAAACAAAATTTCCCACCTTGCCGTAGTCCAATACCACAGTGGTGCCGTGTCGAAGTGCAGAAGAAACGCCAGAACACGCCGGGAGCCCACCAAACCAGGCTAAATCCAAAAAAAGGAAGAAAAACATGCAGTCGGGTCGCCGAGCAGGCCAACGCTCACATGCGCTGTCGACCTCGCTCGCTTCGGCGGCATGTCTACCGCATGACGCAGGCGTCTGGCGCGTCATGGCCTCTCTCTAGGTAACACAAGAAAAGTAAGCCGAAAAGTATAACTTAATTTATACGCAGGTACCTTTAGTTTTGTTGGGAAAGAATAAAAAAGGAATAAAACAATGTCTGAATTAATTTCAAATTCTTTTTTTTTCCGATGCTCGCAGCAGCAAACGGTCAACATTAACACTAGCGTGACGTATTTCCTGTTTCTAGTTTTCGCTGAGTGTCCACTCTTGTTGAAATACTTTATCTACACTCTAAAAAAAGTTTACACCCTTTGGGGTTTACCTTGTCTCGAAACGTCATCTGCCTTGCTTGAGTTTACTCTCTTAAAAACTCGGCGCTCACTACTTCCCTGTTGAGAATGCTATGTCATGTTGATAACGTGCATGCCGTTCGCAACTTGGAAGTACCGGGCTCGAAGCGTTAAAGAAAGGAAATGCGGACAAGACAGATGGCGATAATCGTTGTGGGACAGATACGCCCCAAAGGATGCAAACTTCTTTAAGAGTGTACACTCTAAAAAAAGTTACACCCTTTGCCACACAACGATTGTCATGAGCTGTCTTGTCCTCATTTCCTTTCCTTAACGCTGCGAGCCCGGTGCTTCCAAGCCACGAAGGGCGTGCGCGTTATCAGCATGACAGAGCATTCTCGACGGGGAAGTAACGAGCGCAGCGTTTTCAAGAAAGGAAACGCAAGACATATGACGATTATTGTTGTGTGGCAAATGTACACCCCAAAGGGTGCAACTGTTTTTAGAGTGTACGCTACAGTAATAAAGGTGTAAAAGCCCTGATTGGAACGAACTATCGAAGTTTTTTGCTATAAAATTAGGGAAATACAATAAACAGATTATTTTGGTGAAAACAGAGAACAAAGCTAACAGAAAACATAAAAGGACAAAAAGTTATGTTACAAAAATTGCCATGCCTTTTCTTTTTCCGTAAAAAGTTTGGAGAGTGTAGCGATGAGTGGTGTACACGAAGTGCCCGCAAGAAAATCCCGTGATGCAATACGAGGGCTGAGGTTGCTGCATGCTTTCTCGAGTCTTGTGTGTTCTAGAGTGCGAAAATTCATTGTGTCAGGTACCTCTGCGCATGGAGTCATGACGGCGCGTTTCACTCATCGACGCTGCAGATGAGATTCTCCCCATGCAGCTATACTTACGGCCATTTTCTTTCGTTCCCAACAGTGAAGAAAGGTCGAAGGATTGCTCCGAAAGAAGCAGTCTTCATGGTGGGAACCACTCAAGGAATGCGAAACCTCGCCGTCACCACGTCATAGCTCCGGCAATATACGCGACCATTAGGCCGCCTCCATGAAGGAGAGGTCACAACGAGTTTCCTTCGAAGCGAATTCGCAAACTAGGGTTATGAACTAAACTTCTTTTTCTTTTTTTCTGAGAGGCGCCGAGCGCGGGCAGGCCGGTGCCATCAGCGGTTTCAATCAACGCATGCCGCACATCACTTGCGTTGCCGCATCGTATTCCACGTACATTGCGAAAGGCCGAAACGAAGGCGCCCGCCGTACCTTTTTCGTGCACTCCTCTGATTGGGTATAGCGCTGCGGCCCACTGGAAGCAGCGCACATTCATTCCAGCCTTAAGTCGTCGCTTCGAACACTCATGGGCTTCACTCGGTTGGCGTGGGCTCTCGCAAATATGCGCCGCGAAGACGAGTTCGGGGCTTTTGAGGATAACAAAAGACGGGCCCATCACGATTACGCAAGAGCCCGCTCCGGTGCGTCCTCATATAGATAAATCTAAAGCCTATGAGTGAGTGAAAGCGGGTGCCTTTCGAAATTTGTGCTGGTCCCCGATCCCGATGCAAGAAAAGAAGGTGAAGTTACTTTCGAAATTGTACGAACTCTGCTGAGGCGGAAAAACTCTGGTGCGACCGAGTGAGGGAGTGTGTATACTTTCATAACGCACTTTCCGATGCAGCAAATTCGCGTTTCCTTCCTTTCTTTTTTTTTTCTGTAGAGAGACGGTGAAAGCAGAAAGAAACGTAGGGAAGTTAGATTGGGACCTAACCTTTGCAAAATGTATTCTTGGGTGGGTCGGGTAATAAAGAAGCCGTAAACATTATAGCGCCAGAGAATAACAAACAAAGCAAGCAAGCACAAAGACGCAGTCAACGCAACCGGCTCTAATCTTGTTTCTTTTCGCTCTCTGACATTTACGTCTTCGACCTAATCTTGTTTGTTGCTCAACGCATGGAAAAGGCGAGATTGAGATGGAGAGATAGAAAAAAAGTCTAGGGAGGAGCGACTTGAGCCTGGTGTGCGGGCTCAGTGGGCGACATAAGCCCATCTGTAAAACTCGAAGCACGGCTTACAGACCCCGGCACCTCCACCATTTCCCTTCCCCTAGTGCAGGGTAGGAAATCGGAGGTTTTAACTCTGGTTAACATCCCCGCCTTTCTCTCATTTGCACCTTTCTCTCTTTCTACAGAGCCCGCTGTCTTCGTTTGGGCTATGGAAACCTAGAAGTGTACATTAAGAAGGCACATGGTTGCTCGGATTATTGAGGGCGGAGGAGACCATCTGTCCGAGCCCGTCTTTTAGCTTAGGCCGTATTTTCATAGTCGTGTTGGCGAAATCCCGGAGACGTGTGCCGGAAAGCGATAAGCATACTATAGGCACAGTTGAAAGCACTGCAAGTGAGTGCTCGAATGAATGAAACCGCACTAAATTTGGAGGCTTCCCACTGAGGCAACGTGCTGTTCGTTTTAAGAAATTAATGAACGAGGAAGAAGTGTATTTATTTAATTATCTATTTAGTTATATAACAAACACCAAGAGGCCTTAAGGGGTTGGGGGTGGGGTTGAGGGCATATCAATACGATCGCACTAATATACAATAGATATTGAAATTTCCTATTTGTTTCACTATTTTCCTTTATTGCTTCTTTACTCTGACGTAACTGAGCAGCCATATTGCGCAGATTGGGCGAGAGCGTATACAGCCTAATTTCGCGGTACAGCGCGCATAAGGAATAGGCACGAGCAAATGAACTAGGCAACACACAGCGCTAAAGACGTCACGTTCAATTTCGACTTCATGTCCAATTGTAATGATCCATCTAATTTTGGTTCGTCTGGTTCGGGTTGAGACGGATTGCTGAAAGATTGAGTGCAGCATCAATTCGATGTCCCCACGCGTCATTAATTTTTTTTTCTGAGTGCTCGCGTTACCCTGAATATCCCTGCTACCAAGCTCTCGCTTAAAGCCCCGTTCTGCCTTCCCTTCGGGTTTACAGTGCAGTACCTCGCAAGATGCAAGTTCCAGTAACAAAACATCTGGCCACGACCAAATAATATTTAAACAATAAACTTTGTAATTAAGGTGTACTCAGACAATCGTTGAAACGCATAGGCAGCAATCCTTGATCTTGGCACGCTTCATGCATGCGCGCTTGCTCCTTCGCTGGCCCGCCAGTCTCCCCGCTTACTGCTGCCGTCGCTGCAATACGAGTCCATATGGTCGCGCATGCGTGATAATGCGTGGACTGTTGAATGAGGGATCAGCCATGATCGTAGGTGATACGTCACAATCATGCTGCCCAGCTCGTGGGTACGCCCATTCCTTGACACACCAACGTGCGACCGCCGATCCTAACACGCTCGGGGCAAGCCACGTCTACAATATACGAAATTATTTGAACGTTGTCACTGATTTCATATAGAGCAAAGGAAGCGTGTGGGACCATGTGCAGGTGTCGCGGATAATGTCGTGCATTCGGGGATGTATGCGCAAGCACTAGCGATTGCTGTGCAATGTACGGTGAGTTTCGTAGAAAGAGAGAAACCATCTGACCCATGAGTTCAGATTAGACGTCCCACGTGTGTGCTGGTCGCTGTCGTTGTCACTTGAGTGTTTGTGTCCTCTTTCTGACCACATATCAGATTCTTGACTTGACATTCTGGCAGTATTTGAGTTTTTCACCGCACTGTAACCTGACGTACGGTATTATAGCAATCAATGTTGTCAAACAGGAGATGTCCTAGGCTGGGGCCAACCTTTCAGCAAATTCTGCAAGTTCATTTGTCGAAATGCTGAGTTCAGCCTAAGACATCGTCAGTTCAAAATTTGTTGATCACTCGGAGTCTCCATGTTCATCTCTGTTTTGTTTAAAACTCCTGATTATACTTTTTATTAGCTCCACAGCCACCTTTCAGTATACTTTTGGATGCACTATTTAACAGCGGAGAGGTGCTGGTGATTGAAAAGGAGCGTACGGAGAACAGATAATCTGCGGTAATAACTTTGATAGTCTAGCTACGTCACTCACAGCTTCAGAATGCTACGCCGCCCTGCGTAGAATTACTGGCTCTGTTGCAACCTAGCGGAGGCTTTCTTTTTTCACGTTCCATGAAGTGTTTAGAATATAGCTCCCTTCACCCACGACTCCGCCGAAAGCGCTTAAAGTATATTTAGTGATTTTCCAATTCAGGTCGAGGCTACCAAGGCAGCCAAAGTTGTGTAAACAATGTCTTGTTCGTCCAACAGAAATAAGCGCTGAAAAATAAAAGAAAGAAGTTATGGTGTTTTACGTGCCAAAACCACGATCTGATTATGAGGCACGCCGTAGTGAGGGACTCCAGAAATTCGCACCACCTGGGGTTCTTTAACGTGCACCTAAATCTAAGTACACGGGTGTCTTCGCATTTCGCCCTGATCGAAATGCGTCCGTTGTGGCCGGAATTCGATCCCGTGACCTCGTGCTTAGAAGCCCAACACCATAGCCACTAAGCAACCACGGTGGGTAAAAAAAAGAAGAAAAGAAAAGCAGCACAACACTCAAAAAAGCGTGGGCAAATAAATATGCGTTTAAGGGAAGCTTGTTGGAGAAACGCTGATTTATGTACCAGTTTTTCCTTGAGCGAGTGGTCTCAGACCATGTTTATGAGACTCGCGTAAATCATATGTGCAAAACCAGCTGCACGTCAATTTCTCGCAGCCAAATTTGTACTTTTGCAGTCATTATGCGGTTGATCTGAACGGAAGTATAAAATCTGAAAGATTATTGAGTGAAGCAACGAAGAACGACTTAAAAGAATGAAAACCAATGTCGCGTTTTCTTTTTTTTTGATAATTTTGTTCTTGGGATGTTTCCGGAGCTGTTATTGTTTCTTGTGGTTCATGATTTCGCGTATCCTAATTAATGGTATAAGTTAAAAACGAAATATCGCGTTGCTCATTTTGTTTTACTGTGCGTGTTGAAATATCTAGCAAGTACACACCGAAATATGTATTCGTCCTATAAATCAACAGCAAGAATCGGTGTACTATTGAGGCTTACGTAAAAACAATCTAGCACTTCTTGTAGGCAGTGTGAAGTCATAGTCCATGGATTACTTTATCTGTATAGTGCGGCTGACATTGGTGGGTACAGTAAAGCTCGCCCGTGGATATATCATAAATGACAGAAAAATTTATTAGCCCAATTCGTTACTGTGAAGAATGCGAAAAAGATATAGAACGCCTTCTCCTGCATTCAAGCAAATACTTCGTCTACCACCCGAAACTTTCCAGAAAGCTGCAGATTCCTGAGAGAAGACCACGGTCACTGGACTAACTCTCGGTTTTGAAACATCACAGAAACATTACAAATGCGGATAGGACGTGCATTTGTAGACTGTCATGAAGAAAGGAGAGTCGGAAAATTATTAAAGATATTGAAATAATTTTGATGATCTTGGACTTTTTACTATATTTATTTACACGTATCAGACATGTGCATCTATATTTGTGGCGCTTGTGGCAACATAGAGCCTATGACGCCAGAGATGTTTTATTGTATGTTCATGGTTTATATTAAGGCGTGTTCGTGTATTATGGTATATGGCAAACTGTCGTCGTGTCGATGTTTTTTTCTCTTTCTTTATCTTCTTTTTTTCCATGGACAGCACTGGGCTTGCCTTCTAGTTTGTGAGCTTGAATTGTGAACTTGTGGTTTATGTGTCACGACTTCTGAAGAACTCGAAGAAACATGTTCTGGGGTGAATTTGGTATCGCTAAGGCATCGTTCGTTTCAGGGTGTTCCTCTTTTTATTGCGCATCGAATCAGAGCAGTAGACGACAGCTCTACAAGGAGCCAGCACCTCCTTAAATGATTTAAATAGAATAAAAGACAATAAAGCGCACACTGATAGGAATGACGCGTACGAGCTCATTTATGCTTCCCCGTTCGAATCTGAGTGCCTATTGTTGTCATGAATTAGACTCGGCAGTGCAACAATTTCTAATAATGTTTAGCTAACTCAACCAACGTAAGGTTATTCTCAGCAAAAACTCACTTGGATGACAAAGGTTTTTTTTATACATTTGTGTCACTTCATCATCTACTACTGCATGCTGGAGTTTTGTGACGAATTTTATCGAAGAAAATTTTAAAAAAGTGATCTGAATTTAAAGGAGCTAGAGGTTGGCGCCTTTAGCGATCTTGGGTGCAGCTCGTCGCAAGGCAGACAAAATACTAATAAAAAATCAGAATAAAAATAAAATAAAAATACACTGAATAGATTATAACAAAACAAACAAGTGATCATTCCCATGCACGTATGAAGGAAGGTTCAGTAAGAGGACAAGCGCAGGCGCAGGCACGTACTACACTTACGCTTAGAAAGGAGCTGGAGTACGAAAAACAGCCTCGAGGAAACACACAGAAGTTTGCAGTTTTGTGGACGAAACAACCAACGCAACAGTGTGGTTTTGTTCTGTCGTGCGGAAAGCAGCTACTTGAGCCAAAGCTTGTAATAGGCCTGCGTTAGAAGCACGTGTGGAGTTCCCCAATTGCTGCCATGGTAGAGAGGACAGGCTCTTATCGCTTGCAATAAGTGTCCCTTAGTATCCTTGAGTACGCGAGGACAACGAATGCTATAGTTACACTAACCTAAACTGAATCTTCTTTGCTGCCGTGTTTCTATACTAGCAAAAAAAGCATAAGAATGGCGAAACTAGGAAAAACGATTGCTTGAGTTACTGCTATAAGTGTGCAGACGAGCGCGCTTATTCCTAGAAAATAACATAAGTACCTTGAGAAAGTTTTACCTTAGGCTATAGCTGTCGCTGGCGCTTGCTAAAACTTTCACAGCTCCTAGAACAAGAGTACGATTAGTACGCCTTATAGCGCTTAACCTATTTTTGTTTCTTGGCGCTGTGAGTGTTGGAGCCAGAAGCTACGCTCCACACAAGCTCCTGTCGCATCCAACGTGATGCTCCTAGATTTACGGAGAGGGCTGGCGTAGTAATAAGCCCGGGATTAACCTTGTTACCCAGAGGCGTTCGCACGCGAAGCCAAAATGGTGCCTTGTCGGCTCACTCCGTAATGACCGTTGACATGCACAGAGGCGTAGACGCTGCCAAAAGTAGACGCCGGTTATATTGTTTGCCCTGCTTGGGCTGTTTCCTTCCGAACGGTGGTTTGCCGCGGCAAGGTCAGGAAACTGCCTCACATAGGCAGCATCCAAAAAGTAAGGGACGAGGAGACGCAGGGCTACTCGAGACTTGTTGGCGTACACGCAGGTAGCCATTACGTCGGGCAGCACTCTCTGGGTCGTGTAATAGCGGTCGTCCAGGACTATGGCAGACTTTCGGGACCACGTGGCGCAATTTCGCTCGCGCGTCGCGTTTCTCGAGAAGAAAGAGAGCAGCAGACGCAACAAGTAATTAAATATTGTGGGTCTTATTCTGCGCTTTATGACGTGTGCAGTATTCTCTGCAGTGTTGGCGTCCTTCCCCACGCGGCTTGCACTTTTGCTTGACAACGAAAGCTCTCATTAGACACGACGCCAAATTTGCGGTTATCACGACGAGAGTGTGCTCGTTCTTCTCAACAACTCAGGGACGCCTAGGCAGGCCGCCATTGTTTTGACCTACCTGCATTAGAGATTTAGAATGCATCAGCCTTCCACGGGATGCCATTCGCATACCTCTGCGGCTGCAAGTGTGTGTTCATTGCGACATAATCCTACCTTCAGGGCAGCTTGCTGTTGGCGAAACACTAATGGTGTATGCTAAATCTGTCCATTCTCTTGTTGTAAGCAGTTGCCTAGGTTAGGGCCTAGATGGTTTACTTATATGTTGGCTACATAGCGACAGCTCCCTTTGCAGACGGCATTAAGCCGACAGGGCTGTGTGGAACATCTTCTGAAGCGAAAATTTTTGGACCCTGGCACATCCGTCTCTGGCGCAGAAAACTATTCATGCACTACTGCAGTTCTCGAAGAACACCAGCCTCAGCCTCAGTCGTGCTATGTGTCCTACTATATCTGTGCTCTGTTCACTCAATTCCTTTTTTCCCCTTTTTCTTTTCCGCCTTTCCTTTACCTCGTGTGTAGGATCGCAAACCGGGCGCTGGAGTATTCTGAAGCATCCAGCAAGTGGAAATGTCCATTTGGTCTGCTGCTGAAGTTGTGATTGGCTGGGCTGGGGTATGCGTCAGAAAAAGCCAGGTGCCCCCAGCCAATCAGCACTTGAGTAGCAGAAGAAATGGACATGCCCACTATGTAGACACTTACAGAATATCCCCCCTGGTGGGGTTGAATTCAATATTTTTTCTCTCTGTACACAGTGAGAAACTTACGGATACCCCACACGTGGACCGAATACGTTCTGCTTCGTTAGAACACACTTAGCTCGAAGAATGAAGAAACAGAAGAAACTGACAAATACACACAAGCGGGTGCTGGCATAAACAAGCGTATAGTGGATTATTTGGTGCATGAATCGAACGCCTACGCGACTCGGCGCTGTTATGGGTTTGTTCCCTGTGTTTCGTTGTCGTTGCTAAAATTTCGCTGTTTTTACCATGTCCTGCTTCCCTGGGACAAGGAACCTACGTGTTGTTGGCCACCAAGGGACGGGCTTAGGTCATTGCTAGCCGATGTACGGCGTCAATACGTACGTGTCCTTCTCGAGGCCTGCGTGCACTTTACCGGTGGATTTTGTGACCTGTGATGCCGTGGTCAGCCTTTTTTGTGACAATAGTGCTGCTGGTTCCACTGCGACAAACGGGCATTTCAGCATTGTATATAATATTCAGGGATACAGATGTATCGAAAAGAAAAATAAATTATTGCGAAAGCGATCAATTCTACGATTCTCTTCACCATGCTGAGAAAGAGGTGCGGCGAAAGCCGCAGTCATTTATGCTCTTCTAATATTTTTTTTTCTACTCCTAAGGTCCTAAGGCATGTAGCTCCACTCCTCACATGTCTCAGGGTTCTTTCATACCTACCAAAGACCGCTGCGTGCACACTACGCCAGCCTTTTCGTGCAGACTGACTTCAGCGCGCCTGGCGTGACTTTCATATCGGACACACGCATATGTATCAGTCGATGCTTTGTAAAGACACAGTCCTCGTATCACTCTCTTGCTCTTTGCTGAATATAGAATGCCTGATGGTGACGCTTACTGCTGCTCATCAGACAGTCTACAACAAATCATCTGTCTTCGGCGATGTCACTCTCCCGACGCATTAAATTCTTGCGCTTTTTGAGTGCTCGCATAGTGAGTATAGCCAATGATGGTCCGGGTTGCAGGCCATGTATAAAACACAGCCATCAGTATTTCGGCAAAACCTCGGCTGCGGTCGGGTGTGCTACGAGAAAGTATAGTGAATACTGCCATGCTAGCAGTTAGAACCAGGCTGCAAGGGCAATTCCAAACGTTATAGTATTTGACATACGAGTTCATGCGCTTACGTATACAGTTGCGTGAACTGTTGCAACCACGGCTCCAGGACATTTTCGAATATGCGAGCTGAGTCCGTAAAGGTGTTAATGTGAAGGCTGTATTCACGTTCCTTGCCTGCACTCCTTCGCACCCTATTCTCACCGACCACTGTGCTCTCATCTGCCGCGGCGATTGGGCTCTCGGTCTTGTAGTACGTTTTTGCTGCAGCTAAGCCTTTAATGCCACTGTCAGTCTTGGTTCACAAGGCACTAAGTAAAAATGTCCAGACCGACTGGTCAAAGGGATATAAGAGGATATAGTGCCGAGGAAACAACATAAAAGAAAATGGAACACAGCTCATCTAAGGACGACTTCCCTGCCGTTGAGAAGAGAGCAATCCCTGGGGGGCCTTGCGACTTAGGCAACGCATTGAAAAGAGAGGAATCGTCGCACGAACTCACGCACCGTATTACCTAAATGTGATGTGCAAAGGCAAATGACCAGTGACACAACGGCAAGCAAAATAGTTTGAGCAGGGGTAATATAGTAAAGACAGATAGGTAAGGATATACACAACCACACTTTATACCAATCGCGACCGAGCTACGTTTTCCCACTGCGAAGGACTTCCACAAGACCGCAGCATACAGACGGTATGTGTTTCGCTTTGCTGAAAAGACACTGAAATGACTGCCAATTCTAAGAAAGATCTTGATTAGGGATATATGGAAACCACAAACGTAATCCACACTTCTTTTAAAGGCAGAATTGAAAAGAAACTCATGAATCTCTGACGTTAGGCACGTTCAATCATCGGTTCTGGAAGCGGGAATTGGGAAACTATAATAATGTCCCCGTCTCGTGTGAGATAAAAAGCATTACGCATAGTTTCTTTTCGGGAAATATGACGGAATTGCCGCAATGCTGTCTGATGCCACACTATTACCGGAAGATGGAGAAACTTCTTTCGATTTCTATTTCGTGGCTCGTGTGTTGACCGGCGATCTGCAAGAGCTGGCTTCTATAAACGGAATTCAACTCTTCAGTCCTTAATGAAGAGACCTCTTTCATTTCAATAACCTTCCGTTAGATTGATTTTTTCCCACTGTTCTCACTTTGAATAAGTGGCCCATTGACACTTGGTGTTCGCAGTTTATGCAGTTGCTGCGGAAGTGAAAAAAAAAAACACATACGAAGGGAGAAACACACAACGAACGTGGATACTATAGAGAGTATGCTTAAAGCAACGACCATGGCCGATCCGAATTCAGACACATCTTTCACTGTGTACCCAGCACTTGACCACGTGATAAAAAAGTATAAAACGAACAAAACGAACAGTGTAAACACACAGGGGTATTTGCGAGTGTGCGGGGCATTATTGTATGCTAGTCACGCGATATGCCGAGGGAGAGATTCAAAAAGTGTACTGTCAAAGTATCTTACAATGATAGCTTCTTAAATTTTGCCATTTCACATAAAGAAACAACATTTTTAGAAAAGAAAAGACGCTAGATTCTATCAAAAAAGTACCTGCCTTGTGACTATCATGCGATGATTTTTGCAACGGCAGCCTACTTACACCTAAAAACTAGGAAGACACGTTTAAATAACTGTTCCGTGCGCGTTAGCCGAACTTGGCAACAGCAGGGATATAATGAACGCGTTTTGATATAATTGATATATAATTAACGCTAGTTTTGACACCAGATCACTAAAGCGTGAACAGCAAGACGATAACACGGCCCGTAGACACGGCATGCCTGACAACTCGTCAGGTGCTTCGCCGCCATCGCTATCGAAGCAATCGACGCGGCTCGCGCCTCTGCGCAGAACGCCGAAGCATACAGACGCATCGCCGCACGATAACGGCAGGTTTTCGTGCACATAACAAGTCGCACATGTTTTCGAAACTGTGTGACGCACTGAATTCTGTTGGTGTCGGCAGTTGCCGATATCGCTCTCTCATATTGCGGAGATTCAGCTGCGCTTCTCCCCTTCTGTGCGGTCCCTTGTCGGCGGGAAGATGGCCGTCGAACGTTGCATCATGTAGGCGTACAGAGGGACGCATTCAAAGTATTTCAGCGCAGGGCGGCCATATTATCTTCCCAAATGATTCTCATGGCGTCCGTATTGTGGCGTCAAATAACTTCACACAGTTTTAAAAGACCTACAAAATACACTTGTTACCCTCTGTTGACGTAGCGGCCGCCATCTTGACCGCTTGGGAAACGTCGGTTAGTCTAAACAGAGATTGCAACGCACGGTTTGCCATCAACCGTGGTTAGCGGACTAAGCGCCCTTTCCGCTGCTGTGTAACTGCGCTAAGCGTGTTTAGCGATAACCGCGGTTACGTTAATCAAGGTTAAGAACGCTCGTGTAACAAGGGTTATGAAATCGTTCTCTCAACGTGATACGCCAGCGTTTACATGCACGGTGTGAGACGAATCCTCTCCTTTCGAAAATATTATGCTATTCGTCTCCTCAGAGCGTTACCGCCGTTTACAGGGATGCGATGCGCTAGAAATTCGGTGTGATGGGGCACTTGTCGCATTCGTGTAGAGGCCGCTAATGCCATGGTTGTCCGACCAAAACGAATATTGAATGAGAACGGGGGATTAGCTGAAGGACGCTAGGAAGGCACATAACTGTCTTTTGGGTTAACCCCTACACTGTGTAAATCTAAGCTAATCTTGTAATCGACGAGCTTCAGAGAACAAATGAGCTCCGAAAGTCATTATTTTCTTTCCTGTTTCCGTGTAGTTCATCCATTCAGCATTCAGCCATATCAGGACACATGAAACTTAGATGAATGCGCTTATTATCTATTTATCTTTAATTTCCAAGGGTTGCGCGAGATTGACTGGCATTAATTAGCACGGTGGAGGAAGGAAGCCGTTGCCTCCAAGGACTTGCGTGAAAAGGTGACTCCCCAGAGTTGTGCTACACAGCTTCTGCTTTATAATTTGTTCTTGAATACTCAGGGCGTGGGTAGAAACTTGGCAAACACTTGTATGGGTTTGTTAAGGGCGCTTATGCTCTCGGTCGTGAAGTCTGTGCATTGTGGTGGACGTTACCGTAGGTATATTGAATACTCGTTACTAGGGGCCAGATGCCTGAGCGCTTTGTTATATCTCTTATTTTGTACTCTCTCGAACGGTGGCAGCTCATTTGACGTCAAGTAACTGTTGTGCTTTTGAATACTAGACCCGGACACAAGGACGCTTGAAGGAAACCGACCCCAACCGGTACAAATGAAGAAGTGATCAACCAGGAAGTCTTGGTCATGCGTTGGAGTGGAGTAGCCCTGCTTTGCTATGCTTGAATAGATGGACGTGGCAAAGTTACAAGTGCGCACGTCTCAGCGCAAAACCATGTGTCAGATGGCTCGTGTTTATTGTTTCACTATCTTCGTGGTTTCCTACAAGGCGATGCAGGGAGACGCAAAATGATATTGATATTGACTTTGGAGAACGAAGGCGGGTTAGACCGACTCGGGACCCTGGAAGTGAAAGATTTCAGGGCAAAGCCTTATCTTGCGTTGGGCCGAAATACGCTGGCTGTGATGATAGTTATGGTGATACGGCGCAACTTCACAATCCAGCTGAAGTTCCTTAAACACCTAAACCGAAAGATGTAGCAACAGCAAGGGTAGCGACAATGGAATCAACTAAAGTAATAAAAGTAATTAATATAGCAGTAAGCGCAGACAGTTGAAACAGTATACCTTTGGTTTGGATTAGTTGGTTCACTTTGTGAGTATAGGCTGGCTAGTAAGCAATACGCCCGGCTAGAGAAGGAACAATGGCGTCCTGTTTTGGGTATTCTCTTTTTTTTTGTCGGTGTTTTTTGTGCGCTGTCTTACCTAATAATAATAATAATAATATTTGGGGTTTTACGTGCCAAAACCACTTTCTGATTATGAGGCACGCCGTAGTGGAGGACTCCGGAAATTTTGACCACCTGGGGTTCTTTAACGTGCACCTAAATCTAAGCACACGGGTGTTTTCGCATTTCGCCCCCATCGAAATGCGGCCGCCGTGGCCGGGATTCGATCCCGCGACCTCGTGCTCAGCAGCCCAACACCATAGCCACTGAGCAACCACGGCGGGTGCTGTCTTACCTGTACTTATGAAAAGTTGAAACGGGGCTGTGCATGCGGAATACTCTTTACGTGCTAGCCATGTGACATTATGTGTGCATGTACAATAAGTTGTACATCCCTCGCAATGATTGAACATAAGAACATCTTTCCTATCAGCCTGATTGTTTCTTATTGTAACTAAAGCACAGCGGGGCTTCGGAGAAAAGCGCTTGTGGCTTTAAATGTTTTCTTGGAAAAAACTCAGTGTCTTGGATCTACATAAATTTTTAGTGACCGGTGAAAGATACGTGCATGTTGTACGTCCATGTGTGTGTAAGTTTGTCAAAAGTATAAGCACTGTATTATGTATGGTTGTACTTACGTTCTGTGCACTCGTCTGTGAAACTGAACTCGTTCGTGTTCACACACAATACGAAGCACATGTGTTTGCATATGCAACTGTATGCCTGACCTTCTGTGGGTCCCTGGACTCATGTACAGAAAATTTTGATATTACTGACTGGCTGTTCTCTGTGATACACTTGTGCAGTATCTTGTTGCAAATTCTGAGACAACATATTTCTTAACCAAGCGAGACGAGCTGTAACCGGCGCCACCTATAGGCGCTAACCTCTCCTATTAAGTCCTGCCAATAACGAAAAAAAAAAAAGCAAAGCTCCCAGCACTTCGCCACGATGTCAGCTAAAAACGAAAGCTTACGTTCCAGATCAAACGGGATGATTGTATTCTCGTACAACATTCACTTTGACAAATCGTTTCCCTGGAAGCTTCTTGTTACAAGTCAGTTGGATGAAAGTTTTCCTTTCATGAGCTGTTCTTCACCTAGTGGGTTTCCGTAGAACTGATTTATCATACTCAGCGCCCCTGCACCCAGAGCGACGGCGACTAATTCGCCGTAATCCGCAATTCCGCAATCTGCTAGCCTGCTGGTTACTTCCCATGGCAGAGTCATCGCCCCAGAAAGGAGTTGGTACCGGGTTAATCCCGGACAAGGACAATTTTTTTTTTTCCAGGTGCGAATGTCTTTTTTCTCAAGATACCCGTGTAACTTTCCTATGCAGCTTCGTGGCTCCAACTCGCGTGGGGGACGATATTTCCTTTCAGTATTTATTTTGGCCACTTCGTTGCTGGCGCGAGCGAAGCGGAGGAGAGCGCTCGTATTAGACATAAAGGCAGATATTCGAGAGAACAGGTTATCTCTATCCGTTATCATGCGCGGGCGGCCACTTTCTGCGCAATTTCATTTGTCCTCCGAACTTCTAGTTCCAGGTGTAGCTTCCATAATTCCGCATCCCCTTTGCGAGGGAGAGCCTAAATAAGCGCGAAGCGGAAATGCCCGATGCCGGCAAACGCAACCGTTTTTCCTGCCTCGCGGACCGGAAATTACGGGCTGCCTGTCCTCCAGGACGAAGAGGGAACGGAAGTTGCCTAATGGGCCTACGCAGAGAACAAAACACCCGAGGCAAGGGCAAGAAGATGCCCCGAGCCTTGGGATTCGCGTAAAACAATAGAAAGCTAAAGAAGATGGGAGGAGCTGGGTCCAATTAAGCAGACGAGGCTGAGAGGGAGAGTGTGCACATCAGGTGAAGGTCAGAGAAGGTCATCGATGGTGAAAGCTGAAGGGAACGAGGCTTCTACAGAAAGAAAGAGAGAGAATGGCAAAGGATGAAGGAAATGATGAAAGCGACAAAGAAATGCCAACCATGAAAAGGGATGTAGCTGGCGGTGCCGCATCGTAGATCTGGGCAGACAAAAACTTAAGTACGAGGCTCACAAAGCTGTACTAGAATACTCAACCACGGGATTTTCAGTTGGGTGTTGAGTGCTGTCCTATTCAGGAGACAATTGCTGGCTTGCTTCTCTTTATGTATGTGTTGATGTACGTGTTTATATAGGTTTGCATCATTATTAATCATAATAAACGAGAACGGGAACCAAAGTGTTTACCACACCTCAAGAGCAGCTATCACAATATTAGTGTCGAACATAAATGCAAATGATACAAGTGAGTTGTGTTTACATATTGAGTATGTGCATGCATAATGTCATCTGTGCATCTTCTTCATTCGTACGTCTGTTCAGATTAGAGAGAATCGCGGCCTCGTGTACATGTTCGCACCTTTTCATACGAGTATGTGTAGGAACTAAGTACATGGTATAACCTTTCCTTGTCTTTTGTCTTTGTATATTCCGGCGTGTTTTAGGACTATCTTCGTTTACTCTATTTTCTAAGCCCTGGTTAAGCTTCCCGAACCTGTGCCAATATTTCTTATTTTGCATTATTTTTTTTATTATCTTTACAGTTATATGTGAAAAGAAGTACCTGTCACCATTTTCAGGTGACTAAATTGTTCGTTTATTTTCATTTCGAAAAAAAAAGAGCAGCTGTATAGAAACAGCCTTAACTACCGAAAACTGAATTTAAGTCATAATTCGAGCTGGAGCTGAATGCAATGCTCTGCACGCACGTGTACGCCGAACGTTCGCGACATGCTCCGACTCTTGCGAAGAATGCGCGATTTCGCAAGAGTGGTTCTTGGTGTTTTAATTTCCCTTCTTTTGTCGCAGTACCCACTGCGGTGGGTTTCAATTATGGGCAAGCGAAGATTTAAGACTCGATGGCTAAAGAAAAGAAGTGACACAGAAAGGAAGAAAGAAAGCGAAATAAAAAGGAAGAGCCCGAGGCAGAAAAGAAGAAAAGTAAAGTACGGCGTCTGGGGGGAGCGCGAGGTATACCGTCACAATTTCGTCACATCAGGTGGAGTGAAAAAGGAGCGGAGACTTAGGGTGCAGATACAGGGAGAGCCATGAACAAATGCCTGTTGTAAGCCCAGAGGTTGCTGCGAGAAGCACCAGCGGGAGGGGGGAGGGGAATAAGCGTGGGAATTAAAACAGAGAAAGTCAGTGGATGGGAGGCGGGGAGGGAGGGCAGCGGCAAGTTTTTCGGTCTCTTTTTCTTCATTCTCTCGCTTTTCTTCTTTTTCCCGAGGCGTCCTTGCTAGAGTAGCCAAGCGGAATTCCGTCATTTTGTGGGCCGAGCCGGAGATTCGCTGCTCGGCAGAGTTTCGGATACGGATGATGCTTGCACTGTTAGCTTGAGGGGACGGAAGACAGCGTCTTAGCACACAAAGATCTTGACAGAGAGAGGGAAAGCCAGCAATATGGAGTAGGTTGTACGAGACAATGCGTCGGTGAGGTGGAGAAGCAGGCGAAGTGTCAAAGGGACAATGGAGGGCGATCAAAGAGAAAGGGAACGAGCAACCGCCGCGCGATGCCAACGACGGTTGCTTCATGAGATTGGCGATCAATTCTTCGAAGTACTCCGGGATGTTGACTCTGGGTGCGTTGAGGCACGAGCTCTGGAAAACTTTTGAGGCTTTGTCGGTGTCGTGGTTGCAAGACCGTTGAGGCTATTCTGCTCTTCCGATTTTGTTCATCGCCCTTGTCTTCAGATGCGATACGACAGCGGGTATTCGGCAGCGATTGACGCGTCATATAAGAGGCTCTTCATATACGAAGACGCCAGGACTCCGGTATATGTAGCTACAGGCCTCAGTGGAAACAACCTCAGTGAAGACAATGGTTGGTGGTTTCTGAAGTTAGGGTACTTGGAATACTTTCATATCTGAAAACGAAAGTGATCGATCAACTCAGGTACGTTTGCATTGTAGACAGGAAATTAAAGTTTAATGTGAAACTTGTACGCATCGGTAAACCGTTGACAGTCATCTCCGGGTTTACAAGACGAAGCGGCAGATATCTACGTCTCGAGGTGGCAGGAAAAAAAGGAGAGGGGAATATGGAAATACATGGAACAAGGAACGTATGAGGGGTCCATAACGCAGGTAGATTAACCGCGCGGTCTGGTTCCTGCATGCGACAGCAGACGGCACTGTCGCTGACATTTGCCTTAGAGGCATAGAGGGACGGGTAATTGGGTTCACCTCTTTACTGGAGTGGTACGCTCGGTAAGTGGGTCAAGTGGAACGAGCACTCAGGTATGCACGCTTATTTTCATCGCCCAGTTCATTTACCTTCACTTCTCTGCCCGCGCATAAATGTACGGTAAAGGTTTCGTGAATCGCAGCTCTATCATAAAGGCTCCAGCGAATGTTCCGCACCATGACAGGGTGCGTCATTAAGGCTCCCGCATAAGCGGTGGCTGTGAACGTTTCTGCCATCAAAGCTCGGGGAGAGAGAAAACTTGGAAGTTAGATGGTTCGTGTTTCCGCTCCGAACCGAGGTTATAGCCTGCAAAGACAGCAACGAGTAATGAAGAATTAGCGCGAGAGGAATTTAGAACATGCAACAACAACATGTATTTAATAGCGCTGTGCGGACCGTGGTTCCAGCGACGATGAACGTAGATTATTGCGAAGCTTATATGAAAGTTACTTCCAGCGTCAGCTTCCCGGGGGAGGTGAAACGCATGACTACAGAGAAAGAAAAAAGGAAAGGTAAGAAAAAATAAAGACGAGAAAAGTGAAATGGAGGAAAGCACGTTGTAGAAATATTTAGACATAATAGGCTTCGGCACTTATCTTTCGGCCATTGTGCACAACCTGTTCCAGCGCTTTGGGGCATAAGAGGCGAGCATTCTGTGGCCAGAGCGAAAGCAGACACAGACAGAATACAGTTAACGAGCACGAACATGGCGCCTACTTATTTAATCCTTGAAAGCTGCAAGGATACAAGGATTGTCCTTACGCTCACGATATTGTATTCTCGTATATTACTCGACTTTCACGGTACGTGAGCGGAAGAGAAGAAACAAGGATGCGTGAAATGTTTTGGGGAGGCTTAACGTGAAATGTGCTCATGAGGATATCTCGCACAGCGTCTTCAATAAATTAACAGTGAGAAAATCCTATGTCTATCCTAATGTGATACCAATACATCATTTCATGTCTAATCGCCGAACCTACCGGAGGTTGTTTCCCGAGGATCGTGTCCGTGTGTAGACACAAAACTCCCCATACGTGGGCCGATCCCAAAGATAGTGCAATGCCGGGCCGACCTGCGGCGATGGTGAAGCAGTTTCAATGCATAGACTGGTGCTTTAATAAGTAAGCAGAATAACAGTGCATTTTAACCGCAAGTTTGACGGTGCATATTGAGAAACCGGTGCCGTCTTCTGAGCTTCTTCCAAGCGGACATGTCTGGAAAACTCAGCCGCAACATATATTTAATTCCAATGTGTGTCGTAAATAATTCGTAGAACAGTAATTTAGTAAAGTTTTATTAAAGCGTGAAATATTGATTTTGGTGCAATGTGCAAGTAAGGTCAGCCGTTTCGAGCCTCGAAGTTCAAGGAATAGAATCAGAAATTTCGGTCATTCTAGTGACTTGATCCTTCATGTATTGGCAAAAATGGCGATGGGCGCGCAGATGCTCAGGTGGGAGGAGGCGTGAGGCGCATGGACGTACGACGAGCCGATGAAATAGAGCGAATGGCCTAGACTGAAAATAAAACTCGTGAGGAAGACGAGGTCTCGCTATTTTACAACGAAATGACACGGTAGGGGCGTTGGAAATAGATTCGAGTTCACTGATGCTGAAGCTATAGGACATTGTGTTAAACACGCATCTCATTTCAGGGCTTTTGAACAGGCTACAAAACAATACAACGGGTACTCGAAAACGTTTCTAAGCCTGCCTTTTCTATTTTCGACAAGGTGCCTCAAAACGTTATTTTTTTTTACATTCCAGTTGCAGCGCCCTACTTTTCCTGGCGATATCGTGTTCCCAGGACGCTTTTAACACTTTTCTGCAGTCCTTTTTTTTTCTTTCCACTCACTACTCGTCCTTTTTTATCTGCACAGATCACGTTACATGTTATTAAAGGAATCTCGGGTATTTCGAGTGCCTCGACCGGAGGCAATATATCCGCATTCCATGAAGGCCATGCGGAACTTATAACTTGTACGCCCCGTTTCGTGTTGGACGTACTTTACCTTTTTTGTTCGCGTCATGCGTGATATTGCGTTGTTTTCGGGCTCACGCTTTCAATTGAACTGCTGGATCACAGTGCGTGCATCTGCGCTTGCCTCCCAGCGAAGGAGCAAATCCAGTTTAGCTGGTAACCTGTGCGGTGTCTTCTCAGTAGTCTATGTCACCCTGAGCTCAAGATTAAGTACTCCCTTTTATCCAGCATCTTATCGTCTGCTTCACTTTCAAAATTTTCTCAAGGCCAAGGCTGCATCAACCTTGTTTACGAGACGCTTCTTTTCTTCCATCTGCGGACCAACACGCACCTACGTCAGAACGCTGGTCAGAAGGCGAGGCGTCTCATGTTTTAGCTCTCGATTATCCGATCAGATAGAAAAGCAATGTCAACGAAACTCGTCCAAAACAACAGATAACAGCAGAAATAAAGGTCAAACACAAAAAAAGAAGTTTTCAACTAATAGCAAATCCTTTAAGCACCAGACACGAGGCAACCTTAATGGCCATTTTCGCGAGAAAGTGGCAATAAAATGCCCACGGAGGAATGATAACTAGATGGACGCCGAAAGAATCTTAGTCGTGTATTTCGTGACAGGAATTTGAAAATTCCTTCCATTGCACGAGGGGTCCTTGGAGTAAGGGAGGCGGGGGAAGGTAGGTAGGGGTGGCCGGCGGAGAATCGAAACGGAAATATTCTATTGTGTCGGCTTTGTATCGGCAAACCAAAAAAGTCGCAGGGGAGACAGACAAACGCCAGGATGGCGGTGATAGCAATGAGCGCGCAGAAGTTGGCAGCATCAGGAATGTAGCGTTTCAAAGGAAACCTTGAAAAAAAAAGAAAGAAAGAAACGAATAACTCGCTGTCGACTTGCTGAAGCTGACGTTCTTCTTTTTTTTTTTCAAAGTTGAGAGAACATCACAGAGAGATATATACTGACCTGCTTTTCACTTGCCGGCAAAGACATGTCAAACCGAGCTTCAGCATCAAAGGGAGTGCCTTGAGTGGGAAATAATTATACTGCAAACTTAATTATGTAGATCGAAGTGGGCGCAGATTCACTTTGTTGCCTTTCAGCAGCACAGCGCGCGCGCGCGCGCGCGCGCACGCACACACACACACACACACACACACACACACACACACACACACACACACACACACACACACACACACACACACACACACACACACACACACACACACACACACACACACACACACACACACACACACACACACACACACACACACACACACACACACACACACACACACACACACACACACACACACACACACACACACACACACACACACACACACACACACACACACACACACACACACACACACACACACACACACACACACACACACACACACACACACACACACACACACACACACACACACACACACACACACACACACACACACACACACACACACACACACACACACACACACACACACACACACACACACACACACACACACACACACACACACACACACACACACACACACACACACACACACACACACACACACACACACACACACACACACACACACACACACACACACACACACACACACACACACACACACACACACACACACACACACACACACACACACACACACACACACACACACACACACACACACACACACACACACACACACACACACACACACACACACACACACACACACACACACACACACACACACACACACACACACACACACACACACACACACACACACACACACACACACACACACACACACACACACACACACACACACACACACACACACACACACACACACACACACACACACACACACACACACACACACACACACACACACACACACACACACATATATATATACGTATATATATATATAAATTTATAATATTAGAAAGTGAACATAAAAATACAAATAAGTGAACTTCTGAGCAGATCCACAAAGTGCAGGGCGTTAATACAGAGGGGCTTCAGAACTCTAAGAACCAGTGAATTGATTGCGTTATGAAAATTAATGACAGCGCTCTTCGGGGACACAGCATTATGAACAGTCCGTAGTCACGCGACTCACGAGACGTCTCGCTAATTGTGTGCAACGTTCTGTAAGCTGAAGGTGGCGTATCAGTGGGTATACATGTGATGTACTTTATCACATTAAAGCGTTCGGTCACAGCAAAGATTTTTGACTGGCCGGTGTTGAGGGCTGCCTCATTGCAGTCACCTATGATACGTATAATCGAAAAGTTGTGTACCATCGCTGTAGTTGTTTCTCAGACATTACCAACACTACTGCTCACAGCAGAGTTACTTAATTTACTCTCTCTAGCTTTGCATTGAGAATGGGATGGGGACCAATATGTCATCATTTATGGGCGTGTTTGCTGTTGCATCTGAAAGATTGTTACCGAGCAGTCCTATGTGTCCAGTGAACCTCTGGTAACCAAAATGGTGTCTTTTTTTATTTAGTAGCAGTGTAAAGTTCACCAGCACTTAGTTACAGAAAATAATGTGCCTCCCACATGACAGGTTGAAGCATTTGTAGGCATTGAATTGAATTGAATTGAGTTTATTCCGCAACAAGAAAATGTTACAAGGAGGGCAGGTAAAAGCTGTAAAAACAGCTTGAGGAGCCCTGACCCCCTATCACACGGGCAAGCATAAAAGCGTGCGGCTAATGGAGTACAACCTACTAAGAGGAAAACACTTACAGGAGTTAAAAAACGTCACTGTAAAGGGGATTATGCAGTAGTCAAATAGAAAATCATCGTGTCACATCATTATACGAACATTAGCCTCTTCGTTAGCGCAGAATGAAAGCAGACCGTTAAATGAAAAAGTATTACTGAGTCCTTGGTCGGACATACATCAACTAAGAAAGTCACCAAGGCTACCGTAGAGGTTTGTATTACCACGGGCTTAGATTCAGCGCGGTGAAAGACTCTTCGCAGACACTGACTTGACTTCAGTCACATCCTACTGCCTATCATCATCAGCCCACTTGAAGGCCGCCCCCTAAAGTATACAAAGATTGATGCACTGCGGATCTCTTGAACAACTTGCGTCAGAATAAGATATTTACGCCATTCTGCAACAGAACAGGGACACGATGTACTTTATCAGTGGCTGCCGCTATACTGTGGTGTCAATGGAAACAACTGCGCCAACAAATCCGCCCATTCAGCGCATGTAAATGGCAGACATGTGTTAATGCCATTCGTAAGGGCAGACGCAGCTGCTACGCTTCGATACATGGCAGGCGATAGCACATTGAAATTGTCGAATTTAATGAGTTCTTCAAACGAACGTCTACATTCCTTGGCTCCTGACTTTAGGATCTATCTACCACCTGACTGAGTAAGGACATGAAATAATTTTTCAGTGGCTATAAAGTCACTGTGGTATCATCGGCAATGAACGTGCCGATCAAAGTGCTCGTTCTGCTCATGCAGAAGACAACAGCCTTTCGATTGCACTGTCTAGGACAGATGCTGCAAGGATGATCCGCCTACTTGCAAGCCGATGCAGTTCATCAGAACGGAATGAACCACCATTTTATGCACATTCGTTGTACAACCTTAAGCCTCCGACTTCCCCGAAGAGCCGCGACCATCTTTTGTATAGCTGCGGTTGGCCGTCGCGTTTACCAATGCCTACGCGTTCCGCATAGGGATGGCCGACGCCGCTGCTTGTCTTGATTGCGGCGACGCGTGAACAATTCGTCTTGTTCTATGCGAGTGCCCGCGATACAGTGTGCAGAGACAATTGCTTTCCGTCGTATTGAACCAGCTGGACGACCAGCCTCTGTCGGAAGAAAGAATTTTGAAAGATCGACGCTACTGAACATCGCATCAGAAGGCCATAGAAACACCACTGCGCTTATTGAGTTTGACCGTCCTGTGTGAACACCTGTGATTGGAACGCCCTTCCGGTTACCTGTATTGCTTCTCCTTTTCTTCTTTTTTTCTTCTTCTTTTTCTTCTCGCTATTTGTCGTCTTTAAAACCCCTATATCCCCCACCCCAGTTCACGGCAGCAAACCGGAAACTCGCATCTGGTTAACCTCCTTGCCTTTCATCTCTCTCTCTCTCTCTGTATCTGTCTACCGCCTGGGCTATCAAGGTGAGCATAAACTGTGCTGTAGAGGCTGTGGCTTGGTGTGGCGTGTACCAAATCGTTCTCGTTCTCGTGAGTGCATCGCCAAGGTTAGACGAGGACGTAGATAAGCACAAATGCCAACTACCAACTGAGGTTTTATTATCCATCGTGCGGAATTTTTACAAGGGAGTAAAAGAGCTATCCTAAAGACATGAACTATCGAAGACAACAAAAAGAAAAACAAAAAGCAGATGAGTGAGCGGCCAAAAAGAGGTAAACAAGCCTTTAAAAAAATCAGCAGTGATTACGATACCACCTAACACGAAATTTGAGCGCAGCTCTACACGAGTTTTCCTCTGGCGCTATGTCGGCTGGCGCGGACAACCTCTCTCGCGCGGCACGTTGCAAACGGAGCGAAGTGTGGCGCGACTGCCTCGCTAATCGGGAGGTGGCGAGAAGCAGCGCGTTCAAGAACCGCCATTCACAAACAACCGCCACAGACAGACCTCCCAGACGACGCACGCTACTCTCGCGCCATCTCGTAGCCATCGTCGCCGCAGTGCGCGTCTTGCGATACACTGTGTTTCTTTTCTCACGCTTTTTTTCATGCCACGTTGCGCACCGCGTTCGCACTTTCATCCGCTGCGCTCGTGCGCTAAGTTACGTCGGGAACGCCGACGATCGACGAAGGAACGGGCGCCCAAGATCTGCGCTCCAAAAGCAAAATATGCACCGAGGAATGTAAAGCTGCATCACAAATTCCGGACATACGTACGGCTTGCCAAAAATATTAGATCTTTTTCTTGTAGGGCAATATAGGGATAGCACCATTTGTGCCGCTTCAAGTGTGATACCGGTACGGTCATCCCTGTGCTTGTGAATAAGTTTAGTTCTTTCTAACCATAGTACTCATTGATAATTAGGTGGACCGATAGCCCTACCTTGGCACTTGAGGCTGGGAAGAAACAATCTAACATCTTCTGTGCATGTGTCTCCATTATAGTACAGAGAGGCAGGTGCTGTTCGCCACGTTAGAGACATTAGACAGCCGACCACTCGCAGGACCAAAAATACTTTGACAGCGGTCGCTCTTTGTCCCTGCCTATCTCTTCAAATCCCTTTTCCCCCGTGCAGGCTAGCAAACCAGATTTTTCCTGGTTAACCTCCTGGTCAGTCTTTCTCTATCTTTCTCTCGCTCATCACCACACATCCACGCCTCTCTTTCTTTCATCTTCCCCTTTTTATTTTAGCTGAGTAGCAGGCTAAATGAATTTTACCTTTGGCCGACCTCTCTCTGTTTCCTCAAATAAGTGATCCTCGCCTCTCTCGCTATAAATGCAGCTTCGCGCTCAGGACTGCATTTGCGCTGCCCCCTTAGACCATTAAGATAGCTTCCCTTCAACGAGCGTTGCCAGGCGGGCTTAACGTGCTTCAGGAGCATCGACTGCTCTTGAAGGCTCAGCGTTGCCAACGACACCATGCTGCGCACTAGTAGAAAGCGATGGCACGCCTTCTTGCGTCACTTGACCTATTGCGCACGCATTCTTCAATACTAGTACACTCGACGGCACTGACGCAAAGCTACGACACCAAAGTACTTGTGCAAAGGCAATGCTGGATATATTCCCAAACTTTATGGCCATTTATACATCAATCAATGAAATATTAATTTCATTTTTTTTTTACTAATTCAGCCTAAACGTAGGATATGACTTGCTGGGGAAAACACGTCTAGCATTTTATTCCCTATTTAATATGCCCTCACCATGTATATAATTTAGCTCTGGGATTATTGCTGGCAGATAAGACTGAAAGTGGCTGTCGTGACGCCGGTTACTTGAACCTCGACCGACGTCACTACTGGGTAGCGGGGCATTATCGGCAGGCCGCAGGCGTCCGGGAGGCCATCGCGTCCAAGCAGCGGTGAGACGATTTTTAGTGCGATACTTGCACTGCTTATGCCATGGTAAAGAAGTAGGGAAGAAAGAAGATAATACAAAAAAAGATACATTGTGGGGCCGCTTAAGTAGGCCCGCTAATATTGTAGGGGGGATTTTGCTCACGCCGACGTCACATGGTATGTACTCAGTCCGATCTGTGATTAGCTGCTGATCCTTCCTTTGTAGGCGTTGTTGCACGTGCTTGCCTCTGCTGGCGGTAATCCGTGGTCCCGTTTGGTGCGAGGAAAGAGGGCCTCCCCTTAACTCGCACTGTTCGCGGATGGCGACGCCCCCCCCCCCCCCCTTTCTTTGTCCTGCACACACACAGAGGCGCCCATAAGCATTGCGGGACGCCAGCCAGACCGGGAACCACCTGATATACCCATATGAATTTGTAATCTACCCTGTGCGTTCCAATTAGACGTGGCTTTTAGATAATCCTGTTTGCACTGGGTGCTTCACGCCAATTGTAACAGAGCCCGTAGATTTATTTCAATGATTATCATTCGCGCATTCGTAGCTATTTTCTCCGAATGCGTTGCGGAATTGTGTATTTGCAGTTGTAATGAAGGAAGAATAAAGGAACTTAGTAAAGAAAGAAAGAAGAGAAAGGAAAAACAAGTCGGTGAAAGGGTAAGAATTAGCAACCTCAGTACTTTAGCTAAGCTGCCCGTCACGACACGATATCTTCAAAAATAGGGCAGTGAAGATTGTCTGGACGCAGCTTCCACTATTAATTCCTATATGTCAGGAAGTTAAAATCGGGTAATGCGGCGAGCCCACCGCACCTTCAATGTGGGCTAGTCAAATGAATCATTATAAGAACGACTATAAATAACGCACTCTAAAAACAGAACATAATTCCCGGTAACAGATCTCCTAGATCGACAATTTGTTTCATTTATTTACCAGAGCACCCACAGTGCCTTCAATACGTATTACGATTCTTTACGATCGAACGATTCAACAGTGAACATTTCGAGGAGCGCTTCGGGAGCTATTGAAGAATATTCGCTTGCTGGTAAGAGAGGGAATCTTTTATCTCTAATCTAGTCATGTCACATTTTTCTAAAAGCATTTCTATGCCTACCCAAGGAGGAAACATGTCCATACGTCACGTAAAATGAGTCACTAAAAAAATGTATGAGACAAAATAAACTGGAAAGGAAAAATTTATGCGTGGCTCTACTATCACAAACACCAGAAACCAGTGGAGCTGGGGGACGGCCAGTAATGTAATTACAAACCGCACACAAGACAGAGGAGCGCCGGCAACGCGTCCCTACGGCGTCCGTCAAAGTCTTCTGCTACGGCGTCCGCGATTCACGTGGCCAACGCCGTAGTAGGCGCCGCAGTTGTCTCCACTCTGTATGCATGATAGCGATCTAAAGAAAGGAAAGACGCTTGACTCTGCAACCCGTGAGGGAGCACGGCGAAGTGTCGACTCTGTATGAAGCGGTGGGCGAGGAGGACATCGAGGCACCCTGGAAGCCGCCGGAGAAAAACGCCCGTCGTCCCTCGCCTGACCCTCCTGCCTCGCGCGGCACAGGACAGGGCACGCATCCGGGCCGCGTTCCTCGCTCGCACCACCCGCGCTACTCCTTCTCCCCCGCTAGGCTCCACCCACACTCGCCGCGTCGCTGTTTCGCGAAGCTATTTTTGCACCCGGCTTTCACTCTCTCTCAGCTCTTCCTTCCCCAGCTCGGCGAAGCTGTGCACGTCAAGAGAAACCCAGCGAGCTTCTAACAGCTCCACTGCAAAAAAAAAAAAAAAAGATTGCGACGATTACGATACTCCCTAATGCGAAATTTTAGCACAGCTCTATAGGGGTTTTCATTCCGCGATTTACTGATAGACAACCTGTCTCGTGCGGCACGTTTGCAACGTGCCGCACGAGACAGATTGGGAGACAGACAAAGAGAGCGAGGTGTGGCGCGACTGCCTTGCCAATTGGGAAAGGGCGAGAAGTAGCGCGTTGGTGGCAGGTGGGCGCGGTTCACAATAGCCGCCGCGGGCTGACCCCCTAGACGACAGCCACAAGTCTGCCGCCATCTCGTGGCCATCCTCGCCGCCGTGTGCCGTCTTGCGCGCCACTACGCTTCTTTTCTCTCGCTTTCGCCATGCCCTCCTCATTTCCTTTTCGCCTCATGCTTCGGCTGCGCCCTCCTCTCCGCTTCCTCCTCGCGCTCTCTTCGCTATCACCGTCTTTCAACCACCGCTGCGCTCCACGTTCGCTCTCTCATCCTTCTCTGTGCTCGTTCGCTGGGTTACGAGGGACGCCGTTGCCGACGCTCGCGGTAGAAACAGGCGCCTTAGAGCTGCGCTGTTAGCCGTCGGCGGCGGGCAGTTTGGAACCCAAGACCTCACGCTCAAAGGTGGAGTATCTTAACCACTGGGATAAGCAATCACGTTTGCAGAAGGTGAATATATTTGAACCATATGAATGTGTTTTACCGGTGGTACAAAACAAATGTCAACGAACAGTTTCTATGAAGGCTTTCTAAGATATGGTGAAGGTGGAGTATTTTTTATTTTTATGGGGTTTTACGTGCCAAAACCACTTTCTGATTATGAGGCACGCCGTAGTGGAGGACTCCAGAAATTTCGACCACCTGGGGTTCTTTAACGTGCACCTAACTGTCGTTCTTTAACGTTCTAACGTGCATTCGATCCCGCGACCATGTGTTCAGCAGCCCAAAACCAGGTGACGGTGGAATAAAATATATATCTAAGATCACACGTATACCCGGCGACAATTTTCTGTGGCAGCGCAGCGACAGCTACGGAGCCAATATACACAATTATTTACTGCGCATCTCCATGTAGTTGGCACATGTAAGCAACTGTAAGCAACATACGGCAAAACAAGCCATACAATTTCTGTGTACTTTTTGTTGAAGGTGTATTCCATATAAACTAAATAGAGTTCTTATGAAAGGATTTTCCGTTTCTTGCTGTTCCTAGTTTTCTGGCTTTCTGGTAGCCATGTCTGGTTTCCATGGTCCTATGAACCACCAGCAAAACTTCCGCACTACTTGGCGTATTAACACAAGAGCAGGAGCTACGCGCGTGCGAGCGCGTGTGCGTAGCTTTGGCACTGCTACCAAAGAAAGTTGTCGTCGGGTGTCGATTCTACTTGAAGCATTGTGGACATTAAGAAAATTCCGATTTTGAGAAAACCTAAGGTCAAACACGCCACATGCCCCGATGCGTTTCGGTGGCGGTGTGATGCACCTTCCATCGGTGCGTTCCTTCACAGACCGTAATGCCACGAATCTCTGAGGGTTCGCGCGCTTCGCGTCGTGCAACACCGACAGATAACCAGTCAGTCAGTCCATTAGGACGATAAGGTTATATAGGTCTCATCACGGTTGATAATGGTTCGACGCGGATGGATAAGGTGCGAAATAGTGATAAAGGTTAAGGGTCGGATGAAGTTCCATAAGGTTGATAAGGACCGATCCGAGTTATAAGGGTCGGATCATGTTCGATAATGTTGATAAGAACATATCAAGATCGCTAAGGATTAGATCAATTGGGATAAAGTTGATAACGACCGATAAGGGTTGATAAAGGTCGGATTGAGTTCGATAAGGTTCATAAATAAGAAATAATAGGGGTTGATAAGAGTAGGATGTAGTTCGATAAGGTTTATAATGGTTGTTAAGTGTTTATACTGGTTGGATGAAGTTTGATAAAATTTATAATGACACTTGGCTGCTTGGAGATGAGCAAGTGGCACAATGCTTGCGCTTAGACAACTCCATTGAAGTTTCTGCGTATTTTTTTTATTGTATAATTAACACAAAAATCTTACCGGCACAGATATGCTCTCTTGCCAATGACGGGTGCCATAGATGGGTGGCTCTAAATGATTTGCGATCATCTCGTATTCTTTAATGAGATACTACATCAAAACTACTCGGATTTTATATTACGACGTTATCCTAATACAGCCTGTATTAGAGGTTTTCAGCCCACGGCTTCGTACTCAATGCCAGCACGCCATAAGCAGATGAGTGCCATAGCCTCTCTTGTCATCATATGGGTTGTCGGAAAGCCCAGAGAGGTGCCGGAAGTGCTGCATGTCTGCCGATGGCCGGCTGCCTGCGCTAACAGTTTGTTAAACGTTAATGATTGGCTAGCATATGCTCTTGCGAATAGTTGTAGCCTAAGAATTTCCCCCCCAAATACTGGCACCAGTTAGCATGCTCCAATCTTGACAGCGTTCGCCATAGTTTTCACCCGCTGAACTCGATAGCTTTGTATTTGTTCTGGATTGGGTCGTATAATGTCGACCTAAACAACGGGCAAACAACCAGTTTTTATAGTCGGTGTGTTAGAAGGATTCGCCAAATGAGTACAGATTATTGTGCACACTGGCATTGGGCGTTATCAACACACTCCCTTGAAGTCACGCGCAAAATTTTCCCCATGACCCTAGAGCACGGGGGGCTAACTACAATGTGCTTTCTTAATTTCGGTCCTTGCCGAACGCCTTGTAAGCGGTGACCTCGTTATCAGCAGGGACACCGCAGAACCGCACACTGCCTTATAAATCAACACATCGTTCAAACAACAGGCAGGCCGAGCGCACGTCGCGGTTTCAGCGTTTTTTCAAGCAGCGTGACCTCTAGAAACATGGTTTGGCAGTCGCTCTACAGGGGTCTCCGCCGGTGGGCCGAAGAGACCAGTCACCTATAGACGACAGGCTCTACGTGCGTGCGTGTGTATGTGCACGCGTGTGCGTATGTGCACGTGTGTGTACAGCGCCCGACACAAGCGACGCCCGCATTTGAGACTAAGCGCGGTGCCTTATTGATTCGCAACGGCATATATTAATTCCTGCCGGTCGGTCTACGGCAATTATCCTTCTCTGGGGACGCCAAGGAAAATGACCGGCCTGTGCTTTCGCTGTAATTGCTCATTTAGGCGACGACTTACGGGCGCGCTCGAGCTCGCGCGATCGCCTGTGAGGTCCTCGGCTTCTCTGCGCACACTCGAATTCGATATCTCGCAGATGTATCTGTGTCGCACTCTGCGACGAGTGGGCAAAGCGACGCGACTATAAATGATGGAGTCGAATTGCTGCCTTCCGGCGATTTCACACTTCCGCACGCGTTCGTGCCTAGGAGGGGCTGCGCTGCAACGTGGGAACGGGGCCGCTACTACGCGAATCGGAGGTGCGCACCCTTACAAAAATGACTTTAGACTGTCTATAGAAAGTCTATAGACTTTTCATAGACGACCTTTCCTTTCTATAGATTTGGACTTTTGTTGATATAAAGTCTATAGACTGTCTATAGACGAAAGTCGATAAAGTTTCTATTTCTTTTTGTCTATTCGCAGTCTATAGACGGTCTATAGAAAAAAGTCGATAAGGTGTTTGTTTCCTTTTTGTCTGCTTCCCCTCTATATAATGCCTACAGACGAAAGTCGACACAGTCTCTATCTATTTTTGTCCATACTTTGTCTTTAGACTTTCTATAGACGAAAGTCGATAGGGTTTCTATTTCTTTTTGTCTATTCGCAGTCTATAGACGGTCTATAGAAAAAAGTCGATAAGGTGTTTGTTTCCTTTTTGTCTGCTTCCCCTCTATAGAATGCCTACAGACGAAAGTCGACACAGTCTCTATCTATTTTTGTCCATACTTTGTCTTTAGACTTTCTATAGACGAAAGTCGATAGGGTTTCTATTTCTTTTTGTCTATTCGCAGTCTATAGACGGTCTATAGAAAAAAGTCGATAAGGTGTTTGTTTCCTTTTTATCTGCTTCCCCTCTATAGAATACCTACAGACGAAAGTGGATACAGTCTCTATCTATGTTTGTCCATACTTTGTCTATAGACTTTCTATAGACGAAAGTCGATAGGGTTTCTATTTCTTTTTGTCTACTCGCAGTCTATAGACGGTCTATAGAAAAAAGTCGATAAGGTGTTTGTGTCTTTTTTGCCTACTTCCCCTTTATGGACTACCTATAGACGAAAGTGGATACAGTCTCTATCTATTTTTGTCCATACTTTGTCTATAGACTTTCTATAGACGAAAGTCGATAAGGTTTCTATTTCTTTTTGTCTACTCGCTGTCTATAGACGGTCTATAGAAAAAGTCGATAAGGTGTTTGTTTCTTTTTGTCTATTTCCCCTCTATGGACTACTTTTAGACGAACGTCGATACAGTGTCTATTTATTTTTGTCCATATACTTTGTATATAGACTTTCTGTAGACGAAAGTCGATAAGATTTCTATTTCTTTTTGTCTACTCGCAGTCTATAGACGGTCTATAGAAAAAATTCGATAGGGAGTTTGTTTCTTCTTTGTCTACTTCCCCTCTATATGGGCTACCTGTAGACGAAAGCCGATACAGTTTCTATTTATTTTTGTCCATACTTTGTCTGTTGACTCTCTATATTATGGACAATAGTCGACAAGGTTTCTATTTTTTCTCTACTCCTGGTGTATTGAATGTCTATAGAAGAAAGTCGATAATATGTAATTCAGAGTTCCCATACCCCCCGCCCTCTGCGAACGCGATGATATGGCACTGGTTCATGCACGACGGCACCGCAACCCTGGCGCGGCGGGCAAACCGTGCAGACTGCTAGTCTGCGTTCGGTGCAGCTGCACCGAACGAGGATCGCGGCGGAGCAGGCACCGTCCGAGTCACCAAGGTCTTCCAGGCACCCGAAGGCCCTAAACCTGGCTGCTTCCCGGACGTACACTTCGCGAAGACCAGGTGGTGAAGGTCAGATGGTAAAGATGTGGCAAAGGGGGTGAATAAGTGGCGAAAGCCCGCAGACCAGGTGGTGAATTCACCACCTCTGAGTTGTCGTGGTCTTGCATGTCTATAGATTAACAATAGACAAACATCGTTAATCTGGGCCCAACCCGTGTACGCTGTAACCAAGCGCAGGTACCGGTGGATAATACATAGCTGCATTTGATATAAGCCACTAAAGTTGTATACTGCTGAGATTGCTATAGAGCCTATTTGTAGACTTTAGTATACACATAGTGTATACCTCCGCATTTGTTGACCACATATGATCTACGTAGTCACTCTCGGCAATCCCAAGACAGTCTTCACAGTTGTCGCATCACTTTTGCGGCAGTAGAATAACGGAAGCAAAACGCCGATCCAATTGTTAAAATATATGTTATGAACGCCAGCTTCAGATACAAGTGGATTCGAAACAGGCATCAAGCTAACAGCAAAGACGCTCGTAATGTTTGTAGCTGACAACGCGGACTTTGTGAATGTGCCATGAACCGATGTCGCGCATGTGGTGTTCGCGTTGTGTGTCGTCCGATTCTCGGATACTTTTCACATTGTCTTCATATCTCGGCTGCGTCACTAACATCGGGCGACTTTTGTTGCCTAATATCCTGCACTATAAACTCATCAACGTTTCTCATTCACTTAAAATAGGTGCCAAATTCTCTGAGCCCACCCAGTATTTCGCCGGCGGTATGCCTGCGCAGCCACGCATATGAGTACCTCAATGCTGTACTGATTGCTTTGACCTATCATCGGAACAGAAAATTAGCACTAACATACGTGCGGGCATCACATTTGGCGGTACGCTGGAAGATATGCTACAAATACGCTGTATTACTCATCGACGCTGGCAATAATGCGTCTAAAACGTCTGAAGGGCACCGTAACGGCTTTTACAAATAGCGCATTCATGTTAGCGTTCCAGTCTCATACGATAGCCCACAGCGTTTGTCATACAACCTGCCAGCGCATATCCTTCGTCCACGAAAAAAATGCATAACGGAAAAGAAAAGCCACCCGTTCCGGCGCGCATGGCGCGCAGAGAGAGAGAAAGAGACAAAGAAAAAAATGAAGGAGGAAAAGGCGCTCACACTCCTCCGAGCGCGCACGCCCTCCGCGCGGAGCTCCTGCGCATGCTCGGAGTTCTTGCGCATGCGCGGAGTGCGCCGTCTCAACGAGCGCGCCGGGCACGTAAACGGTTGTGCCGGTGTACGGTGTCTCCCTGAACGTTGGTGTCTGTGTATGCGTGTCTTCTTTGTGGCATCACAAGTCAACTACATTGAATGGTAAGCTTTATCAAAGACGTTTTGCGTCAATACCTCATGATTATGTGAGCGCATTTCGTAGCGCGAACCGGCTGCACGTAGCGCAGGCGACTCGGGTATAGTGTCGGTTTGTCGTTGACATGGTTTGATAACGCGCTCCTGTTCTCGCTTCTACTATACGGAATGTTTTACGGCGAGCGATCGCTCGTGCTTGTTGATTTTATCATTATAGCTTAGGTGCGTAAAAAAGGAAGTACACCATGTTTTAACTTGATACTGAGCTACCACTAAGCGGATTGTGTGTGTTGGGCAGCCAGTGTGGTAGATCTCATTTAGTGGCGCTTGATCCGGCCGCGATGAATGCTGCACCGTATGTGTAGCGAAATTCTCGTGACACGCTTTACGCATATATCTCGAAATTGTGTTAGCATCAAGAATTTTCAAACAGACAGGCATAGTTGAATAACTGCTAGCGTACTAGGATGAAAGGCCGTGTTTGCGGGGCATGCATCAGCAGTGTGTGCGCTGCCGTTTTCGCATAGTTTAAAAGTAGCAGTATTTTTAAGGTTCCTGGCAACCAATCTAAATAATTTTGGGAAGTTACAGCAAGCAAAACACGAGACTTGAAGAAATATCTAGTAGAAATCTCTAGATTCACCCAATCTATTTATATGCAACCACAAACGCTTTTGGAGCATGAAACCTGCGATAAGCTTAGTCACTTGCAGCTCCGCAACTTAGCCGAAAAAATTAGAGAACAATAAATTAGTCGCTCCGGGAACACCTTTACACGTTTCAAACTGAAGGCATTGCGTTTGACGGTAGTTGGAAGATTTGTTTTTTATCTCTTTTTTAAACAATTTAGCAGCAGAAGTTATCTTTCGAGCTATATGAAAAGCGTTAAGCGGCTTCCGATGCTTCGGCGTTCTGTAGTTTACGTGCTCTTAATCACAAGGCAGCTGCTGGCGCAGATTCGCATTGTGCTAATCGTGCATGGTATGAAGCCATTGTCGTGCGTAATAAGTGTTCCGGTTTTCATTACTGTTGCATGTAGCGCCGTCGTCTTGGACAGACTGCATACAATATGCGCTGTACAAAAGAAAAAAAGAGCCAGATTATCAATTTGGTGGTCTTTTCTAAGTAGATAACGCACAGATTATTCAAATAATTCAGTGGGCATTGCATTTGTTCTACCCTTATCAACACACCTAAGAGATCGTAACATGTTTTAGTTGATAAGTAACCTGATCAGTACGCCCCCATTCATGTGCATTCTACTGAAAGTGTGGCAAATGTATTCATCTCGAAGTATGAGAAAAGAGACATTGCAGACTGTTCTAAGCGGAAGTAAATTGCAAATCTTAACGTGATTGTTCAAAACTGCAGTCAGTATGCTGAGCATGTTCGTTCGGCACGGGCATATTGTATTAACACCTGAAAAATGTGCACAGTCCAGCCGGGTATCTTTGTTTCAACAAGTATTATTATAGGAATCGTTTGGGATTCTCGCATTTCTTTTATTTTTATAAGTACACTGTGTGTCACATGAACCTGTCCTAAAACGAAACGTACCGTTGCTGGCACCGGCGACCATTACGGTTGTCTAACTGCTTCTCATACTGTAGTATAACGAAACATCATAATGGTACTGATTAATATTCCCATGTAGTCTTTAGTCAGAGGTAAACAAAGTTAACTAGAGGCATAAGTGATGAGAGCAAATTATATTGAAAACTACTACTGAAGCGTAAAAATAACTAATTGTATAACTCATTGTATAGTTTTTCCTCACATTGTTGCATTTGCTTTACGTGTGTCTCTGTGTCTTCCGTGCTGTACTCGTGTGGCCATCAATTACGAACTTGCCGAAGCCCTTGTCAGCTTTATTAATCAAGGGATTCAAGTCAGTTGAATCTAACACTGCATGTCAAGTGACTGACGTGTTATTCGTTTTATCTAAATATTATGGACTGGCAGTACTTGGCAAGCATTAAACCACAATATTTTTTTTATTGCACTTAAGCTGCAGGCGTCATAGATTGCCAGAAAATTTTCATGAGAACAGCCAGGGAAGGCTTGGAAAAAGATCGGGAAATTTTAAAATGGCCACATAGGTATGCTGTCTTGTTATATGTCATACAAAGTTTCCAGAGAATCTCTGAGTTAAATATATTTTTAAAACGTTTCACCTGATAAAAATTGAAGGAAATTGGTTCCATTTATTGAAAAATAAAAGAAAGTCAAGCTTACTGACAAGGCATTTCTTACTCAATATGTGTTTTTTTGCGTTATCTAAACGTCCTGAACCTCGATAGCCTAGAAAAAATTTTCATCTTTCAAAGCACCTTAAATAATTTACTGTAATAGAATTCATTCGAACTATACTATCAGTTCTTTTTCCTAGGAGGTGCATATCTGTCGTGCCATGACAGAAAGTGCTCGTGTGGTATTTCGGGTGCTCATGTGGTATACCTAACTTGGAAACCTGTTAGCACGCCCAAGAGGCCTCATTACCTGTAACAAATTAAGTGACCATATCGATACAATCAGCCCATCTGCCTTCCGTTGAAGTTATGGCCAATCACCCATTCATTTAAAAGTATGAGAAAGACATTTAAATGTGTATTAAGCAAAATAAATTACAATCTTAGGCATGATACTGTGAATATTCCAGTCACGTCTTCTGAAAATATCCCTCTGCACGGGCATACTTAACTACCAGCCAAAAAAATGTACAGACAGCCCAACTGGGTAACGTTTCAGCAATAAATATAGAGACCATTTGGGATAAGTACAATAATGCATCATATATGAACGTGTCATAAAAGGGAACATACTGTTGCTGGCACGAGCAGCAGTTGTGACTGTTTAATTGTTCACCATACCATGCAATAAAACATTCTATAAAGGTGCTGATTTGTATTGACAAGCAGCCATTAGTCATAGTTAAACCGCATTAAGTATTGACTTCGATGGTTTGAGCAAATATATTAAGCTGCTTAATGAACACACAAAGAATATACACTTGTTATTTTTGCCTCATATTGCTGCATCTACTTATTTGCAGCATACACCTGCAGCACCTTTGGGACTAATGACACAAAGGTCAAGGCCAGCCTGGCGACCATGCTTGCCAAGGAGTAGTGTAAATATTTAATCTGTTTCCATAATAGCATACGACATGAATTTAAGGAATTCATCTATTATATCGAGCAATAAAAACGGTGAATGCATTGCTGGCGCATTTGTTTTATTTTTCGCACTGCATGATTCAGCACTATATAAATTCTTTCTGTTTGTGCAACATATATGAAAGTACAGCTGGTTCAGAAGCATTATTAATCTACTAACGGTAATGCATAAGTGCAGATGAAAAGGAACAGGTGCACATGCATAAATACATTCAAAACTTTTTGCTACCGCATGTAAACAAAAATGTAAACTAACTTGTAGATAGCCGCTATGGAGTTATGGCCTTATACACTCTTTGTAGACTTGTCTATAAGATGTTTGTGTATATAGAGTGCCTATAGATTAAAAAAAATTCATATTTGTTAACAAATGTCTGCAGAATGTCATAGAAAAAAAGTGTATCGGACTATAAAGTTCTGTTTTTGTAGACTGAAGTCTATAGAATGTCTATAGACTATCTATACACATTTGTATATAGACATTCCATAGACTTCAGTCTACAAAATTAGAACTGTATATATAGTTCTACTTTTGTAGACTGAAGTGTATAAAATGTCTACGGACAAATCTCATCTGTAGACATTCTATAGACTTCAGTCCACAAAAGTAGAACTGTAAGCCTATACACTTGTCCATAGACAGTCTATAGACAGTCTATAGACTCAGACTTCTTATAGACTAGTCTATAAAAAGTGTATGGCCATAAGTCTCTAGACTGTCTATAGGCAGTGTATAGACAGTCTATAGACTCAGACTTTTTAGACTAGTCTATAAAAAGTGTATGGCCATAAGTCTATAGACCGTCTATAGACAGTCTATAGACTCAGACTTCTTATAGACTAGTCTATAAAAAGTGTATGGCCATAAGTCTATAGACAGTCTATAGACAACCTATAGACTCACTTTTTATAGACTAGTCTATAAAAAGTATGGCCATAAGTCTATAGACTGTCTATAGACTGTGTATAGACAGTCTATAGACTCAGACTTTTTATAGACTAGTCTATAAAAAGTGTATGGCCATAAGTCTATAGACTGTCTATAGACTAGTCTAAAGAAATGTCTATAGACAGTCTATAGACTCAGACTTTTTATAGACTAGTCTATAAAAAGTGTATGGCCATAAATCTATAGACTGTCTATAGACTAGTCTAAAGAAATGTCTATAGACAGTCTATAGACTTCATAGACAAATGTCTATAGACTGTCTATGGACTTTCTATAAAAATTTTTGTAAGGGCAGTGCGACATCGGAGAAAAGCGTACATTGGCAACGCATGTAGCATATAATACTGATAGATATATTTTCGCGCCCTTCGGTATAAGCGCGCCTAGCATGTAGTTTTTCCATGATGAGTTTCCAGGGTAGCTTCTAAAACATGGTAATCTTCTTCTTGTGGCTGGCCTATTTGGTTGGGATGGGGAAGGCGCCAAACTATGTGAAGAAACGACCAGGGGGGAAAGAGAGTCGAAAAGAGGTTCGTGCATGTGTGAGCCAAGTCTTGGAAATATCCGCATTCCTGTCAAAAGCAAGCGAGCCTTGGCATGCGAGTCATTGCAGGAACATCGGAAAGAAATGCGACATTTGTATCATCATGCGTCTGTAGCCCTGCGCAGCAATGAACCTCAATTCTACGAGTGAATGTTAGAGTAAGCATTCGTTTTGGCAAACTTCCATTTACACCTGGTCTGTTCTTGGTGTGTGCAAATGCGTTCGCTCACGCTGGTGCGTTCCTTAATAAGTGTACCTCTCTTCTTCGAATAAACTGAGTGGCAAGGGGCAATATTTCTTTTCCGGTAGTGTCTTCATATGATCGTGCCGCTTTTCCATAATAAGGAAGTAATCGACAGTGCGGGGATCGCCGTCTCAGATCCCCCCAATCCTCCCATACTTCCCCCTCTTTTCCCCATACAGCTTCCCTTATACAGCTAGCATAAATCTGTCAGTCAGCGTTATAGAGCCAAAACTCGGGTACGGAGGCAGTGGTGAGCAGCAGCGTACCGGGGGCTAAATTTCGGGAATTGTTTTTTCCATGAATCTAGGCCTGGGTAATGTAACATTTTTATTCCACTACTGTTCTTTCTTGTTGTTCGTCAGTGATCCAAGAGGCGCTGTTCCGACGTTATCACCAGCCGTGAACTGTGAAAAGTGGATGATACGGTGAAAAGTCGATGATACGAAAGGTTCCGAATCGTGTAAATTGAACGCTTACAATATACGGTACCGATTTCGCTTGATTATTGGCTCGTAACCTGTTTCTTGAAGTACTATATTACACGGATTAGAGTAATCACGATGGCTGTCGAGATGCCTGAAAAGCTTTCCAAGCTCTCCCCCTCTCGCCCCCCTTCCCACGGTACCCCTTGAGCCGTAGTTATAAACACGTGTTGTTGTTGTTATATATATAGATATTCTTTCCATGAAAACGAATCCGGAAATGATGGTTCGGAAATGATGGTTCGTATTTACAAAACGCCCTTACGCTAAATTTGTTCGCAAGATTCGTAAGAGCAAATTGCAGACTATACTGCTGCCGGACGTATCATTAGTTCTGGCCAATGGCAAAGAGCACTTATGAAATTAAACATTTGTGAATTCAGCCCTCGGAACTTTACAGCGCCTAACCTTCAGAATGAGGCTGACTGGTTGTTCTCTTCCAAGACAGAATTATCTTCATTATCGATGGGTCTGTTATCCTCTATTAATTAGTGCTGACTCTTATATACTGAGTACGCGGAATCAAGCTTATTTCATGTAAAAGTACAAAGAGTCCCGAAGTGAAGTAAAATATCGGACAAGCTGTACTTCCGGCATAAGGACTAGCCAGCGCTCCAATCGATACTAAGTTACTGTAAGCCTCAATACCATGTTTAGCTTCCCACCTTCTTTCTTTTTTAAATATATTTTCACGGCCGAGAAAACAATTAAGATAATGATACGTCTGATATCGACAAGACTGTTGTTAAGAAAATAAAATAATTCTGAAAAGCTTGATTTCAATTGCAGTCACGCATTGTCTCTATGTAGCTGTGTCTCGGGACACCATCTCGCCAATGAACGGCAGTTCTAGGCGTAATGGATAGTAATTCTGATGTCATAGGCATTGGACATGGCCGTGCGGGATCCATAAATTTTCGTCCGAATTGGAGTCGCACGTTCCATGCGAAAGAGCGAACAATGGGGTTCCCGGAGTGACGCGAACTGCATGACAAGCCCGATGCTATGAAAACAAGCCAATAACCTTGTTTTATTTAACCCAACCTTCGCAGCATTATATACAATAAAAAAGAAAATAATGAAAGAGAAACATTACAGACAGGGCAACAAGCACAAACAGCGCTCTACCAGGCTTTCTTTTTATCTTAGGGCTATTGTTCAGTGATATCGGTAAACGTCTTAGAAGACAGAAAAGAATGTTACAATAAAAAGGAGACAGTTACGCAGTCTACACTTCGATCTTAACGAAAAGGCCGAGATTAACGTATAGCCTGCGCATTTGTGCTCCGTTTATTTTGTTCAGTGCCGGCTTGTTACTTCGGATTTAGTATACTACATTCGTTCTACGTGAAAGGGAGTAGCCGGCCCCACCGAAGGTGTCATCTCCTAATAGCGTGTAGCCCGTAATCGAGAGTACATGTAAGCATGAAATGGCAACCGGCTAAAGAGATTGGTTGGAGATGATACTAGCCACAACCTTAAAATGGCTGTTCGCACCGGTACACCACACCGCACCGCGCTAGTCCATATTGTTCGCTGGTCCATATGGACGCTGCCCAGCTAGAAGAAGAAAACCGGCTGAAGGCGGCACGGCAGGCAGCGAAAGACGCCAGGGAGACAGAGCGAACTTCCCAGCAAGAAGAAGAAAATCGCCTGAGTGACGCCATCTCTCGAGGCGACGCAAAACCTGCGCCACCCGCGGACCGCTGACGTTCAAAAGAGCACAGGCAACCCTGTCTCAATTTCACAAAATGACAGTGAAACGTGTGGTGCGCTGCATGTCCCACTATTCGAAATGACAAATAAAGCTTCAGCGTACTGGAAATTACAGCTTGAGTGACGTTATGAACAAACGTTAAGAAGAACTCGGAAGCAATATTTTTGTCACTTGTTTGGGCAGTAACTATAGCCTATGTAATGCGGCCTGTACAAAGGGTTGGGAGCATGAGGCCGCATTTTCTTAAGTTATGATTGGTTGCCCGGATGATGTTGTTTTGTTCTCGCAACTTGATCTGATGTTCTCCTTTGAGTGCCCGGATAACGGCTCTGGCTTTTGGCTCAAGGTCACTTGAAGGTCGCTGACAACGGTAGCTAAAATCACTTCATGCTTAAAAATAAGCAATCAGAACAAAATTAGTCGCCGAATAATTACTCACTTGATTTAAGCTCGCATCTATACTTATGACACAGCTGCAGGGCCGTTAAAGCTTTTGCTTAGACAATTATATGCCGCTAGAACTCAACCGCTTTTCCTCTGGGAGTTTTTTGTGGATGATTCTTAGCGGACCTGCGAGCTAAAGAGACTTCCAAACACTTACATCAAAGTAGTAATATCATGACCTGATCACTTACTCAAATCTTTACATATTTTTTGGCTCATGTCTCAGTTGACATTGTTCATGTGTTCTTTTCAATAGGTCTGAGCTCACAGGTTTGTAAAATCTACATCTGGAGTGAAATATTGCTAAATATCAGCACACCTTGAAGACTGTTTCGTGATGCGATCTTCTGAAGTCGGCGTGCTTTTGTTCTTAGATTTCAGAAAGAGGTTCTACAACGAACCACCAGTAGATAACAGTATAACGCAAGCTCTCTTTTCTTTCTTTTCTGGAAAGTTCGCAAATGCTACTGGTAGCAGTGACTCCCTAAATAAATGAATATACTTGGGAAGAAGTTTGGTGCCAATACAATAGAATGTAAGCATATTCTCAGGGAAATTCTTTAAGCTGTTAGTGCAAATTAATTAGACTCAAATATTTTGCGCATGCGCTTACGCGCGCACGTATGCACGCGCCTGCGTGTATCTGTGTGCGCGGGAATACGAGAATACGAAATGCCTTTCGGGAACAAGCGCTCGCTTACGCTCACGAAAACACACACACACACACACACACACACACACACACACACACACACACACACACACACACACACACACACACACACACACACACACACACACACACACACACACACACACACACACACACACACACACACACGCACAACGAAAATAATTGAATTGAATTGAATTGACGCGCATCGACCTGCCCAAGTCGTAAAAACTTATCTCGGCTTCGCGTAAAGCCCATGCGCGGAAACGAGGAGCACGCGCGTCAAAAAGCGACTGATGTTCTGGGAGGAAATGCGGGAGCTCGCTCGTGAAGGGCACAAGCAAAAGGCGACGCGTGTATGGTTTGGTTAGAAAATGCTGCAGTGAGCACAACATCGTGTAAACAAGTAGAAGAGGAAAGGGTACGAAGAGACGCGAGCACGGCCGTGCGCGCAGGTTGACGAGAGCGCTCGAGTGCCTGCGGGCTCTTCCAAGCAGCCGAACGCGCATATGCGCCTGACGTACGAGAACCGCACAGCCAGCAAACATACACGCATAATATCGGGATACAACGTATACGCAGACTGTCGCGAACACACGCTCGAGGGAGCACGCTTTCCTAACGGGCTATTTGCACAAGAAATGCGCGAAGCGGTGGCCCGGAATGCGGTCGTCTATTGACACCGTATGCAAAAATACGTGGAAGGAAATCGTGCCTGATCGGAACTTGTGGGCAAGGAGGAGCGCCCTGTGGACTTCGCTTCCGCCTTCTCTCCCCTTTTGGCGTCGGCGGCTCAGTGTCGAACGGCAAAGACTCCTCCCCGGAAGGCTGAGAAATGACCAGACAGGAACGCGAGCAGCCTTGTTAGCCCGTCTTTTACTCTCGCCTTTTCGTTGGCTCAGCGCCGTTGATGCCCTCAAAGAGAGCCTCGATTTTGCGCTCGGGCGGCCAGCTCCGCGGAGAGCAATTATGCAGGGTCTTACAACACGGCGGCGGTGCTTTATTGCGGTGTACGCATATATGGCTGCTGCTTTTCGATATCGAGGTTACAGCGACGAACGGCCCCGTATGCGTCGTCCGACCACTACTGTCATATTGTGTAGGTCCAGCCGTTAGCGAAATGGGGACCGTGGAAGGCGCTGCGCATAGTGTGGGAGCAATGGCCGTTGTTGTTTGTGTGTTGTATGTGTGTGTGTGAGAGAGAGAGTGCACATGCCTGTATGCCTTGTGTGTGTGAATCTGTGTATGTGTGTGAGTGAGAGTATGTATATCGCGTGTGCGAATGTGTATATGAATGTGTATGTGTGCGAGTGAGTGTTCGTGTGCAAGGGCGTTTGTGCTTGTATCCGGCTTAATAATCTTACCGCGGAAGCTGAGACTTGTGCCGCCCTTACTGCGGGTAGATTTCCACGAGGATCGCACGTTAGCCGGGTAGATGAAGCTGACCGAATTTCATTAAGCCGAGTCAATATGAGAATGGCGTCGTGAAATGTACATTAGAGCTTGTTACGTCATCGCTGCCATTAGGACTGCGCAGAAGAGCGCTCACTAATCAGGGCGTCCTTGAAGAACTCGGTAGACCAAGCATGTCGAGAAAGTTTCTGGGCCGTCGCCGGCCTAAATATTGAGTATTCACAATGCATTCACTGGGCGGGGACAAATAACATTCTTTTTGAGCGATAACCGTTAATCCAGACTTTATGGCGTCATTCATGATTGGTTTCGGTATTAGCATGGTTACTGAGCAGAGAAATAAAGGTAAGTTTGCTCCGGCACAGTATTCTAAAAAAAGGTGGGCTATACATATTGGCAGTCAAACCTTACAAACGTTTTACTTCCTGTGTTAACAATGATTGCATTTGCGAAAACATAAAATAACAGGTGTATGCAATCCACTCAGTAAAGGACAGTCTCGCAAAACATCATTATAGTACTGCGACAGGTCAATCAGCAGACAAATTAAGTTGTGTTGCCTTCGAAGTGATGACTACTTGAACTGGGTAGTCACCAAAATACGAACGAGACATACGGGGTCCTTTTGTGCACATTCTATATAACGTGTTTCTTTTGTCACCTACATTACGAAAGTTGCAACTTAATTCTGCCAAGAAATATATAATGCTGTTACAGAAGAGAGGTAAAAAAAGAAAGAAATAAAGACGGAGAGAGAGAGAGAGATTTCACCCTCTTCTTACCATTGGCTATTGCCGGTGTCTCTCTGGAAATTAAATAACACGCCTTTTAACAAATCCCGAGTTTTTGCAAGCACCGTCAATTATTGCCGTATTGTATGAAATGTACAGGATAACTTAGCTACGCTTGCTGCTTTACCTTGAGACTAATTGAAGCAAATCTCCTGCGTCTGGCGATGTACCACTGAGGCGGTACGTCAGAAGTACCCCTTGTTTCGCTGCGGTTATTGCGTTTTTTTTTGTTAATCATCGTGCGCTTATTTTTCTGCTTATGAACGATCGCGAGATGCTTATGAACGATCTACAACAACTGAGGCCACTTCTAACGATATCCAGTCAGTGAAGACCTGAATCCCGCGAATACATCGCGTGACTTCCAGCGGCAGCCACTCTGCTGCGGTTGACGGTTACTTCTTCCTTGGTTTTCAACTAAATACGTTTATCCTTTTGTATATTACTCATCTTCTCTTTTGCTACCATTTTCTACCTCATCCTGATTGCATCACGTGGGAGGCTAAACGCCTAAATAGGTTTATTATTTAGTGTGTTATCGTATCGCATCTTCGCATATTCTATTCTAACGTATCGAGACTGTGTTAGGTCTGGCGTTAAACAAAAGTCCGCGCATCGCGCGCAATCCAGGCCGTGCTATTTCATGCGTGTAGTCTTTCGCGCCCTTGGCCACCATACCGATGATGATGACGTTGGACGGCGGTTCTCCGGTTGGCGCGAGAAATAGCGCACACGCCTGCGAAGAGTATCGGCTGAAAACCGGTTCACTTCGACCTGTGACGCCCCCGCTGCATTCAATGGTTCTATACACACACGCAAAGGCCCGCTCGCGCCATCCCATGCTCAAGCGGGAAAAACCGTGTCTCTACTTCGACCGAGTGCACATTTGCTTTGATCAGTCAGGGCGTGCGTTGGCCTTCTTGCTGCTGTTGTTGGCGCTTCCCTCTTTCCCTCTCGCATGCCTCTCCGTTTGCTCTTCATGCCGTTTTGTCTCCCGAACACGTTTCTGGACCAAGCGAAGCGAAGATCTTGCTTGCTTTTGCAGAGATATCAGCAACATGGCTGCCTTCTTTCAGGGATCTTATTTCTGGCACTGCTTCGTATTTGCTTTGCGTGCTTCTCTCTTCGCAGACCAACAGAAAGTGGAGCGAGAGAGAAAAAAATCACATAACAATAAAAACAAAACATTTCTCGTAGTCCAAGTTTTTCTTCTTCATATGCCTTGTCTCGGCAGCTTCCTCTTTCTTTCAACTGTTTCTGTTTCATTCTGTAGCCACGTTCCTTTCTTGTTAGTTTTTGACTACCACCACGACATCTGCGAGCTAGGAGATTCTGAGATTCTCATCGTGCTGACGTCAGAAGCAACTTCTGTAGTCATGAACTTTTTGTCTGTACATTTTCCTTTTATTTATTTCCCCTTTTCTCTCGCTTGGCTCCTTGCTACGACAACCTCCAGCGTCACAAGGGCGTCTCGCGTACACGGCCAGCATCAGGGTGTCACGCTCCTGCCATGCGCAAAGCGACCGAGGCGCCCTCTGGAACGTCCTAAGCTAAACCGTCCCGCACGAGACTGGCGTTGTTTGCGTTAGCGGTTTCATTCCTGCCGACTTTTCTTCTTTAAGGTCTTCCGCCATGTGTCGGTCGGGCTTGTACGTTCCCTCGTCTATTACGATTCACGACACGCCTCGCGTGCTAGGCATCCCGCTATCGCTGTTGCACAGCGCGCCCTCTATATTGCGATCGACGAGCTTCTTCGTAGGAGGAAAGTTTCGGTGGGTTTCGGTAAACAGAGGACCATACCAAACAAAACGTCTAACTGACTTTCAGCAGCAGAAACAGAATGATACCTGTCGCGCACTTCCACTCGTAGGAGTAAAGAAAAAGAACACAATAACAATTTTAGAGAAACGCAATGAACCAATTATTTCGAGAAAAAGCAATTTTCACCCCTTCCGTGCCTATACTCCGTTTCGTACACAGCAAACAGCGTTGCGGACTTCACCATAGTAGTGAAGTCATAAAAGTCTATACTACGCGTTTCGCAGTGCGGTCGTTTTTAATGTGCCATGGTTTTTGTGGAATAAATACATCGTATATTACAACCACAACTTGTGAGCGTAAGATTATGTCGAATCACGCCTTGTTTGTGTGCTTGGCTACCAGCGTGCGTCGTACTATGTCTTGATCGTGAGCTAACCTGGTACGCTGTGGCCGCTGGCAAAGGAAACGTGTCCCTACGCTTGTTCGGTGGTAAATAGACACACATTTGCGACACCTACCGTGCAACAATCAATTCATAATTTGCGACACAACATTATGAGACATAATTTTGCATATATTAAGTGACGCATACTGTATCTTCATTTCAGACGTGACGCACTGCTTTTGAGTCATGAATGCGACCAGTGAGAGAAGTCCCTTTAACCTTCGTAGATTCGTAAAGTTGTTATTTATAAAACTATGAGTCTGCTACGATACTAAGTCTGCTATGCATGATACGAATTATGGTTCTTTAAATTTATTTTTTTGTAGTCCCAAAGAGTGCAGACGAAGTTGCTATGAGCTTTCGGTCTGAAATACGAAGCCTTATCGTTCTGTGGCGGCGATGCATATTCCTGCGGAACTTCGTTCCCCGGTTCCAGAGAGAATAGAAGGTTGACAAGGAGAAAGGAGGGAGAAAAAGAATGCAGCAGATTCAACGAGTTGGAATCCGTATACAGCGAAGCTTTGTGTAAGTGCATAAAAAGTCAAAACAGGAGTACACGCAGCAACACACGCACGCACGAACGCACGCACGCAAGTGCGGGCGCATACAAGTTATATCGAACCTTTTGTTAAGCGGAGTTGCGACTAATAGCGAATACGACGGACGCTTTGAACGCATCATGTTTTCAGAGGCGGCGTACGCATACGTACGTAGTGCAACTCGAATCCATTCTGTCCGCAAGAAGCGTTTACTTCCTCTTTGACGTAATAGTTCTGCGGAAACCCCCAAGGTGGAGAGAAGCAATTAATTAAAGGAAAATGAGGCATCCACCCAATCGTAGCAATTGCTGCAAAGGAAACCGATGCGGGTTCCTCGAAATAAAAGCCTCGCAGTCGCAGGAAAATTCACCCTGGTGCGGTACTCGAACCAGTTGCAGCAATTGCTACGATTGGGTGGATGTCTCATTTTCCCTTGATTACTTCTCTCCACCTTGCGGTTTTCCGTAGAACTATTACGTCAAACTCTTGCCTTTGCTTCGCCCTGCGATCTGCTAGCCGCCCGGTTAGCTCAAACGGTAGAGCGGCTGCCCCAGAAATGCGGTGATCCCGGTTTCGACTCCCGGGCCAGGGCAAATTTTTCTTCAACTGCGAGGTTTTCCTTTCGAGGAGCCCGTATGGGTTGTTTTGTAGCAATTACTACGATTGGATGGATGTCTCATTTTCCAGTTTACTTCCTCATTACCGTGCAGCCGCGGATGCGCGAAGGCGAGCTTTCTGGTTCTCTTTCTTTCGTTCCCCCGCACAGCTGGCTCCGCCGCAGCCGCGGATGAGCCGAGACAAGCGCCATCTGGTGGGGCTGCAAGGAATCCAGTGGTGTGCGCTGCGCGCGTGCTCTGCTTTGATTGGTTAGCCTATGCGTCAAGGCAACAGCCAGGCTGCAGCCATGGTCTCGAAACCCGGTGAAGTTCGCAAAAAAAAAAGAAAAGAAAGCTTGGTTTAATATAAAAAGAAGGGAACTAGGCAGGTTCAAAATCGGCATCTTCTCTGACTCTCCTTAAGGCCGTAAAGTGCGTTTCCAACTCGAACTGCTCCCAGTGTCTCAGGTCTCTATTCGCCCCGAATCAACCCCTGTTATTTGCATATTATGTTTGCTCCAGAAACTCAAGGCAAACTTGCGTATCAGTAACATTGCCCAGAGACTCGGGCGGCAACGTAAAGCAAGGACATGGTGGCTAATTCAAATGCATACCCTCACCTTTGCAATGCACCACTTATAGGATCAATGCAGGCATTCGAGTTTCTGTAGGAAAAAAACGTATATAAAAATAAGACGGGGTGTGGATGCCGCTGCAGTTCTTTCGGTTCCAAGTAGGGATTCGTCGAAAGAAAATTTCATTGATAGTATAGGCACAGAATTCTATGCAGTACTTTTCTTTTAGATCCTGATATTCCGCTACACTCTTAGACACATCGGCGTCACTACAGTGTCGGCACTAAACTTTTCCGTTTGACCAAATGAAAATAAAACAAATATATTTAGTCACCCTAAGCGTAGTGATACTTCTTTTCACACTGTATTAGGAACAGTAGAAAAAAGAAGAAAAAGAAATATCCTAAATAAGAACAAATGTCACAGGTTCGGAAAATCTAAAGCGCAGTTAGCTAAAGACAGTGATCGAAACATATCTGTATACTAAAAAGAAAAGATTGTTGCGAAGCCTCATGTCCCTGACATCGTTTTCGGACGAGCTGATTCTTGGGAATAAACGAACGTCGTTGATACACATAGAGGACACCGTCGTGAAAGATAGCGAACAGAAATTAAACAGCAACAATAAACAATAGGACCACAATGTCCATTACTCCATCAAAAATTTCAGGCTTTGCCGAAGGGGATCAAGCTCACTAGACAGCTGTGACTAGACCACAGTGCACTAGACGCATCGGAACATACAGTGACAAAGGGCGAGGAGAAGTTGTCCCACACACTATACTGAGCCCTTATACACACGCGTATGTTGAAATCAGAACATGGGATGCAAAACTATCCGTCAAATAATTGGCGATAGTATCCATAGCCTTTTTTTTTTAATTTATCGGTTGCGAAAAAATACTATCGATAGCACTGTCGATAGTATTACGCTATTTCGCTATAGTACTATCGTTATAGTGTAGCATAGACTATCAATAGCAGTACTATCGATATTACGATGAAGAATACTATCTATTCTAATACTATTAATATCACTATCGATAGTGTTACGTCATGTTGCTATGACACTATCAATCTATATAAAAAATCTATCATCTATAAATCTAGGAAAAAATCTATCAATAGTACAATGAGTAGTAGTACCAGTAGTAATAATATCGATAGCACTATCGATAGTATTACAATAGTTCTTTATTCACAGTTCTATAGATAGCCTTGCAGTTCTTGGCTAGTGATAACTGAACCTAGTGAGAGCTAGTGATAACCAGAATTTTTGCGATAACTGTTTGCAGTGTTGCGGTGTTTACCTGCAGTACGCAGCGCGATTTTAGATTATCGATAGTGCACTATCGATAGTACTAAAGATAGTGGGCACGGTAGTACTGTCTATATCGATGGCGCCATTGACAGTGTGCTGTAGATGGTATTATCTATAGTTTTTGTACTATTGATAGTTTCGCGATCACCGAAATATATATAGCATCGATAGTACTATGGATAGTTTTGCATCCCTAACATCCCTAACGCGGCCGCGATGCTGTACGAGACGAGCAGAGGAAGGTGCACAGGTGGCATAATGCGTGCACAGAGACATGATATTCAAAAGCGGGTTTGATTACACAACACACACAAAGATGAGTATGAGACATGGAAACGAAACAACAAAATCAGGCTTGTCGAAAAAATATATTGTGAGCACACCATTTTTACGTGTATTGAAAAGTGGTTGAATTGGATAAATATAAAGTGGAAGGCCAAAAATATAGCGAGAATGTGGTAAATCCCATGGCAGTGGCATCATGCGTTAAACATTGTTTGTAATAACCCTCGGGTCTCACTTCGTTCTTCTCTTTCTTGTTTTCTTTAATGCTTTCTTTGTCTATTATTATTATATTACGACGACAGTAGCAATCATAACTAGATGCTCCAGTCATGTTCGCCTGGAAATATGTCTACGCGCTAAAGCTCGTGAATCATCTAGTGGACACACCAGATTATCGATTTAAGAAGACGGGAATGCCAACAATAATGAGAACACCGCGTCAAGAGGAAGAAGAAATTCACTTGTCAAAATTAGCAAGCTAAAATACGGCTAAGTAAGCGCAATCAAGTCATACTGCACTGACACTGCAGGGCAACACGCTCAGACATCAGCGCCATTTAACCTCAACATCATCCAGGAAGGCAATGAACACATTCAGCATTTGCAGTCAACTGTCAAGTTACACCTTAGCCTTCTATCTCTCGGAGTCGGCCCAACACGGGACCCTGCACTCGATGGGCTCGGCCCAGCATGCTTGGTTCTCGGCATGTTTTATTCGATGCGAACTCATTCAGGTGCTTTTGCCAACTACCGTGTGCACGTTTTCTCCCAATGGGCGCGAGCAACTTCTACGGTCGCTTATTGCAACGGATACATTTATCGCCGTCGCTAAAACGTGCGAATGCGGCGGCCGCACGTTGTTTTTCTTTAATTCGAAAGCTTGGCCTTAGGCATTATACAAAACATGTTAAAAGCACACGAACAAATTTTTGACTCGTGCAAAAAATCTAGACGTGAACGATGGTATAGTCCATAAATCCAACGTTCAAGGTCGGGCGGGCGGCCAGGCCGAAGGCCTGTTGCCCGGCGGTGGCGGAGTCTGCTTAAATGAAGTCCTTGGCATGTCCATAGTAGGTGTGTCACTGTCACATTTTGGATTTTCGTGTCACAAAATGGGCACGATGCTCCGTAAGAACCATGGTACAGTTGTGGCCAAAGAGCGGTCACAGATGGGGTGAGCACGACCCCGACACGCAGCCTGCTTAACGTAACCTCCTCTCAGCGGGATGACCCACCTGGGAGGTCTGACTCACACGGTGGTATAAGAGCTCGTGTGGTACGTTGGAGGTTTTCCTTTTTCCGGATCAACCGTCCACAGGCGTATTTAGCAAAATGTGGAAGTGGGTACGTTGCAATCTGTGGGTGGACTGCCAAATCTGCTTCAAGGAGACCCGGCAGGACTGCTCGATGCACCCATTGCACGCGTATCAGGATATTCGTAGTTTAAGCAAGACCGTGAATGCTATCTGAGAGTAGAGTGGACCGAGATACCCTACGTATGTCGTGGATGGGTTGAGTCGAGTCCGTGCGCATGATGAGCTGAGAATATCAAGCAGCTCGAACAGAAAGGAGCAATGCGGCCAAGCCGTCTCGTATGGCGGCGAGCTCGGCAAGATAGGCTGATGGTGAAGGACCGGCAACATACGAGTACGTCTGGCCTGCCTCTGGTGTTTCAATGGGCCCACGAGAGCTGTGTAAATCATGGTACCATTAACACTGCCATTAGTGCATGCTACAAAAGTCGCATCGTCTTAATTATGATCGGCGCGACGAAGGCGGGAAACTTGGGCATTCATCTGCCGAGGAACCGGGCTATACAGACAACCAAGAGGCTCATTGTCACTGAATTGTACCTGTTACATCGGGTCTCGTAAAAGATGGTTTGTCTATTTCATGTCCCATGTATCGGGCCAGTGAAGCAGCCGAGCAGAAATTTGATGGCTTTAGGGCGCGCGCGCATCGATGTTGGTGCACGAGCTCATCGACAATGTTGAGTTGGGACTCGGCCTGTAGGGTTGACAACGGAGTGAGACCTGGTAGTCCCGTCAGGGCCCATATGGCTTCGTGATTAATGGCCTCCAGGCGAGGTCGTTCTGCCTTCGTGGGTATATGAAACTGGGCTCTGTAGACGAGTCGTGGTTGCAGTACAGAACGGACAAAAAGGCGAGCCATGTTGGTGCTCGCGCCACCAGATTTCTTTGTAATCCGACGTATCAACTGAATCCTTTCTGCGGCCTGTTGCTTTGCATTCTTGACCTATGGTCCCCAGATCCGAAGGAATCCATTTCAAGGCCGAGTATACAGAGAGTTGAAGCCTTTTGTAGTGTCCGTTGATTGAGAATTAAATGAAGAGGCCGGAGTGCCAGAAGACGGCGCCCACACTTGTTCGCTACCGATATGTACGTCGTCTTGTCCTTGGAAATTTCAAGCCTTATCTGAGCACACCAGTTGTGCGTTACGTTCAGAGCCTCCTGGAGCGCTTGTTCTTGGCAACAGATTTTAGGATGAACTGATGAAACAGTGATGTCGTCTGCATACATTATCTACTGTGGGTCATGTATTGTCGCTAGCTTCCAAGCTAGTGGAAGGAGGGCAATGTTGAAAAGGACTGGTGCGAGCACAGATCCCTGTGGGACACCCCGATGTGCGACGAACTGATCTGCTGCTTGGCCAGCCTGGAGAAGGCGCGAGCGCGGGAAGGCTTCGACGAATGTGCAGACACGGCTAGGGAACTGAAGCCAATGGGGAATTCCAACAATTCCTTCGTTACTCGCATAGTCATACGCCCTACGAATGTCCATTGTCAAAATGGTGCGAATTCTTCGGGAGAGGCCTCCAATGAAAACCATAGAAGAAAGGTGCGCAAGGCCATCCTCTGTGCCGAGATGAGCACGGAACCCGATTTGGCCAGGATGATACCGGGAGCATCTCTCCAGCTACCATGTAATGCGCGTCGCGAGCATACGCTCCATCAGCTTGCCTAACGCTGAGGTTAGCTCTATTGGACGCATGTGAGCGATATTGTATTGGGGCTTTCCGGGTTTGAGAATAGGGACCATTTCTGCATGCCGCCAGGAATCAGGAATGACTCCTGTAGCCCAAGCTTCGTTTATGGCCTCCAACAGCACATCGAGAACCTTGCCTTCAGTTGACAATAGACCATTGTCAGTTGCAACTATTTTCAGATATCGCCGACAGAAGACGTCGCAGCTGAAGGCGACGAAGGGACTACTTCGGTTTATGAAAGAGACGGGCTTGTACAAGCAGCTGTTACAGTGATGTCACGTACCGCGCAAGAGTGACGGACTGTAACTGACGATGTTTGTGCTGTGTTATGTGCTCTCTCTCCTCCCCATCTTTCATCCCCCTCATCCCGCTCCCATGTGTAGGGTAGCAAACCGGTTAAGCTAAACTAGTTAACCTCCCTGCCTTTCCTTCTCCACTTTTTCCTTCCTTCCTTGCTTTCCGTGTTTTTATAAAGTTAATATGGTATGCCATACGGTACTGGTGCCTTGCATGGCTTCGACATGTCTATTGACGCTAAAAATTCCGCCATAGTGAACACTGCTTGTATACCCTCGATGCCAGAGAGCGTAGGGGGCATGCCTGCATCTGCAGGAAGGCAGTTTTGATCAACGAAACGAGGCGGTGCTGTGTCCAAAGCAGGAAAAAAGGTGTGGGTGATAGTTTCCAAGAATACTGTTGGTGTCTCGCCCTATGCTAACAGAGCGCAGGCTGCGGGTTCTGGAGGGCACCGATCACGTTCCATTACTCGGAATTTGCGACAAATAGATGCAGTGGACGACGAAGGACCGAGAGAAGAGCACCAGTCCATCCAGCGGCCACGTCCTAAGTGGTGTTCATGGCACCGAGCTACTGCAGTAGGGTGTGGGTGAGACAGGTTTCGACATAGAAGCCGAGTTAGCCATCTGAGCAGGAATAGACGTCGACGACGAATGCGACGACCGAGCTTCGTCGTCACGACGCCGGAGCACTGTGCGGCGTTGCTTTTATGCCGGGTTTTTTTCTCAAGTATGGTTAGGCGAGCGTCGATCTCGATCTCTTCGTTCGCCAATGGAAGCGGCGTGTCTTCTATCGAATTGTGATGCCCATTGTGGTCGCGAAGTGGACGACCAAACAGTGGCGCTAAATGTAGGAGTGGCAACATGACTTATCGCTGTACTTGCTATTATCACCTGGCTAGCGTCCCCTTCCAGCGAGGCCAGAACGGCGTAATCATGTACACAAGGACTTGTTTGATTGATGGATCTCGAGGGGTCCTTGCTGGCTGTCGAGAACGGCGTTGTCGAGCTTTCTTAGTGGCCTTCAACTTCGTAGGGCACGTCGTGGAAGTGATGTCATGATCGTTTGTTTGGCATAGGCTGCATCTAAAGGAGATCTGCTGTCTCGGGAGAGAACAGCAATTTACAATAGGCAGCGAGGCACTGGAAGTCGTAAGGGAATACATCTACTTAGGGCAGGTAGTGACGGCGGAACCGGATCATGAGACGGAAATAATCAGAAGAATAAGAATGGGCTGGAGTGCGTTTGGCAGGCATTCCCAAATCATGAACAGCAGGTTGCCGTTATCCCTCAAGAGAAAGGTATATAATAGCTGTGTCTTACCAGTACTCACCTACGGGGCAGAAACCTGGAGGCTTACGAAAAGGGTTCTGCTCAAATTGAGGACGACACAACGAGCTATGGAAAGAAGAATGATAGGTGTAACGTTAAGGGATAAGAAAAGAGCTGATTGGGTGAGGGAACAAACGCGAGTTAATGACATCTTAGTTGAAATCAAGAAAAAGAAATGGGCATGGGCAGGACATGTAATGAGGAGGGAAGATAACCGATGGTCATTAAGGGTTACGGACTGGATCCCAAGGGAAGGGAAGCGTAGCAGGGGGCGGCAGAAAGTTAGGTGGGCGGATGAGATTAAGAAGTTTGCAGGGACGGCATGGCCACAATTAGTACATGACCGGGGTTGTTGGAGAAGTATGGGAGAGGCCTTTGCCCTGCAGTGGGCGTAACCAGGCTGATGCTGCTGCTGATGATGATCTAAAGGATGCAGATGGTTTAGGCTCAATGGTGCCGTCCTTAGGTGGGTAGGGGCAGGATGACTTCATGTGTCCCTGTCTAAAGCAAGAGTAGCAGTACACAATCGAAGGCTTGAACGGACACGGGTGCAGTACGCAGCCGTAATACAGGATACGTTCAGCGGGAAAATTAGGACCTTGAAGTGCGATTAGGCATGTACAGTACCGACAGAAACAGTTTGTGTGCGCGTGCATGTGTGTGTAGTTTGATTTTTCCTTAATTTTTTTATCCTTCTCTCTCTCACCTATCGCATCCCCTTGCCCCTCCCCCAGTACAGGGTAGCCAACCGGAGATAATCTCTAATTAACCTCCCTGTCTTTACTTTGCCTTTCTCTCTCTCTCTCTCTCTCTCTCTCTCACTCTCTATGTACGACCGCTCCCTAGGTAGCGAGCAGCCACGACCTTGTGTGTGGGATACGATAGTTCATGCAGGAGACTTTCGGGTTTTTCGTCATGGTCAATGCCATTAACCACATAGCGCCTTAAATCAGTACCACTGGGAAGATACGCCTAGACTGGAAGGGAACATTCTTCTGAAACTTGTATCTGTTGCAGTTCTTCGAGCTTACAAACTAGTGCCATAGCAGACACCCTTACTGAAACCGTATTGGCAGGTTTGTGTAGAGCGAAACCTTGAAATCGGGAAGTCTCGAGGCAGGCGTCCAGGGCCGCTTGAATGATACATTTGGGCAGAGTGGACATGTCATTTCTAGCACGAGGCTTGATAACCACTTTGTACCACGATGTCGTTGGCGCCACCGGAGTAGTATGTGTCGGTCGTGCGGGCAGGCCTTGTGATGAGGGAGGTCTTTTTGGCGCTGCTGGAGCTACATTTTCATCTAATGGAAGGCCAGTAGCTACCGTCGTTCTCTTGACCGAAGTGTGCTCCGTGACAGTAGGGCTGTTGTGCTCTATGCTTTGGTATCCGTCCTCAGGGTGCAGTCTTCACATGTTGCACTCGTCCACGCGAAGGAGACGCTCCTGTCTTGGATGGCAGTTGCATCGGTAATTTTCGGCTCCGTCGACGCAGCAGACAGGCAGCTTGGATGCTCCGTGCCCACGCGACGAGTGCCGCGGGGGCACTCGCACCCGCGAAGCCTCAAAAGATGTCGGGCTGGACGACGCAGCAGGAGGGTGTAGATGCCGACGGACATTGTAAGTAGGCGCCAGTAGTGATTACGAACCGCCAAAGCGGTCCATAAACAACAGGGTTCCAGTAACGGGGAAAAACCAGCAAACGGGGCGAAATCCGGAGCTAGCTACGGAAAAACAGGTCCGAGCAGGACGAGCCCTCACGTTGTCGCGCCCAGTTTCGCTTCGGAATGGCGTGCGCTGATCGCGGCCTCCTATTTGTCAGTTCTTTTATTCTTCCATGCTCATCACAGCACCGAACTTAGTGTTGACAATAAAATTTCACGGTGCCGATATATATATATATATATATATATATATATATATATATATATATATATATATATATATATATATATATATATATATATATATTCTTTTGCATCTCTGGGTTTATTCTTTATTGCTTACTTCTACTTAAGTTAACATTATTTCTTCATCCTGCCTGCAGTCGGTGAAGCGCGCTTTTGAGGTGTTCGCGAAGCATTGTTATGAGACTTTCGGGGTGACCTTCAACCGTCGTCTTTTGCGGCGAACCGTGTCTGCGGCCGGAAGCCGCGTTTCGCGCTAGTGCGCGTACTAGTCTTGGATTTCGTCCATGGGCATCCAGCCGAGAGAACGGGACGCACAAGTAAGAGCTAAGGGCACGTGGGTTAAAAAAATATATAAGTAACAAAAAAAGCCTTTCTTTTTTTATCATTCTGTCGTCTCTGCGCGGATGTTTCAGTCCTGTATACGGGTGCGTTCGTTTCCGACAGCTGTGCTTGTTAGAGCGGCACCCGTGGATCCAACACTTCAGAAACATGAAGCCATTGTCGCTGTCACCTGACGTAGCGTATACCTCGAAAGATTGATACTCAAACGCCTACGTCAAAGGCTTCGAGAGGAATAGAGAGGGAAAGGCAAGGATGCCAGCCTGTGTAAAAGCTGTATTCTGCTGGGAACAGGGGGCAAAGAAAGTTGCGTGAGAGATCGTGTTAGATGGTTGGTGGTTTACGATTCGCAAAAAAAAAAGAACGAACATTGGTGCCGGCTGCAATGTATGTGTGCGAAATATTATTGTCATACATCTAGAATAACGTTAGCAGAAAGCAAACCCCTGAAGACAAGCAATGAATTGTTCCTTGCAAATTTGTTGTTTAATTATAAGTAATTAGATAATACGAAACTTTTATTAAATGTCTAACAAGTATCTGTGCTGGGTTTATGCGAGCAAAGATTCACTTTGAAACCTTTGTGCTTCTGTCGCGCACCCGGCGAGTCGCACGTCGAGACCGGCAGGTCTAGCCCACCGGCCCGGTCGCGGGCACGCCGGACGGCCAGGATTTTCTTTTCTATAGAGCGGGGCTACGCAGAAGCGAGTCCCACTCCTCCTTGATGAACTCGGGGTATGTCGATCCGCACTCCCAGAGCATGTGTGCTGCAGTGGAGGTCTGCCCGCAGGACGGACAGGTGTCGTCGCGATATACGTCGGGGTTATCAAAGAAGGTGCAGCACATTTTATACACCCTTGATCCGACTATAGAAGTGTTGTCCGCACACAAACTCGTTTTTTTTAAATGGAAGCATTTTTTTTTTCTACACCGGCCTCGTTAACCTCGAGTAAAGAGTGCTGTTTGCTCGTCTCTGTCCATCCATTCCTACTTCCGTGCGCTACGCAAACACCGCCGTTATGAACCACGACCAACTCGCCCAAGCCTCTGCCCGAACTCGTTAAGCTCCTTGCCTTTGCCTTATGACTTTCTTTGTGTATCTTAAATTCTCCTAACAACCTTTCGCCGCAACTAAAGCGAGCTACTTTGACGAAAAGGCTCTCAGTGCTACTCCCAAAGAAGTCACCCTCCGCAAAATCATTAAGAGAGCCCTCGATCTCCCCGTGAACACCTCCAACCAGCGTCTCCTGGGTCTAGGCATGGTGAACACGTTCCAGGAGCTCCGAGAGGCTCACTTAGCTAACCAAATGCACACGCCTCTCTAAGACACTGTCGGGTCGCCGCCTCCTTGCCCGACTACACATCCAACACACCACCCTTATGGAGGAGCGAGTACGGCTCCCTTTCGAGTGGGGATGCGCCTCCACGTACGCCCTCTTCCTAACAACATGACACGTCAGGACTATAATGGTCGGCGCCTGGCGCGGGTGGAAGCCCTGGGCCGCCATTATGGGTTGAAACCCGGCACTTATTACGTGAACGCCTCCGGCCCCCACAATGGGGGATGGTACACGGCCGCAGTCGTCCACCAGTCCAAAACAGTTAACGGGCTTACATTTCGCGCCCGCGACATAACTCATGCGGAGGAGGTCGCCATTTCACTGGCTGCTACCCACTCTGATTCTAAAACAATTATCTCCGACTCGCGAGGGGCCTGTCGGAACGTCGAGCAAGGCTGGGCTCCATACTTAGCCTACCGACTACTTCAAAGTTACACCTACACTGGGGACCCCGCTCACCGGAACATAGGCATGGGCTTCTGCTCATATGGGTCTCAGGGGAATAAGGCAGCCGATGCCGCCTCCCAGGCGCTCTCTCTCCGCGCTTCCTTTCTCGACCCCCTAGATCAGGATCTCGAATTCAATCCAGCGTATTCTTTTAAAGACATTGTCCTGCATTATCAGTCTGGCCATAGCCTTTACCATCGCTCGAGTAAAGGACTATCTCAGACGGAGGAGCGGCTTCTACTCCGTCTCTATACGAACACTCTGCTGAGCCCGACAGACTCAAACATTTTGATCGTTCTTTCACGGGCAGTTGTCCGCACTGTGCGGAGAAGTCATCGGACATCTACCACATGGTGTGGGCCTGCCCATCTAACCCAGCTATTGCACCTCACTCCAACCCCACTCGGGAGGACTGGGAGGCGACCCTGCTCGGCTGCTATGACCTGCAGGCCCAAAGGGCCTTGGTCGAGCGCGCCCAAGCAGCGGCCGATGCCACTGGAGTCCCGTACTAGGGATTCCTCCTGGTATTTTAAGGGCCGGGCCCTTAAGGACCGGCCTTTATGCGTACCTCCATGTGCTTCTCTTCTGAGAGCAATAAAATTTTTCCCCACCACCACCACAGTCCGCATCGTGGTTCCAGGCACTTCAGATCAGTTGAGGTGAGCCAGCGGCGCGTGCTAGGCCGGTCTGCTCTGCTGACGGGGCACGGCCGCTTTCGGAGCAAGGGCCGACCGTGCGGCTCGCGAATGAAACCATGGCTGATTTCGGAGCAAAATGTGACCGCGACAGCAACCCGGGGAAAAAAAAAACTTATTGCAAAACTGCGACACTGAGTTAACTAGATCGCTGTAATGCTGTGTTGCTCGTATACCCGTAAATCACTCTTGCAAACTTGCTCGCTATACATGATTTGCGATTCACATCTTTGTGTTTTGGATAAGAGAAGACTACTTGGCTTTGAAAAAAAGCACGCATGTTGTTGTTCTTTGTAAAATGATGAGACAGTACAGAAATAGGCAACTGAAGGGCCAGCTATCCTAACGATATAAAATAAACTTCAGCGACTAAAAAACTTCGGAAAAGGAAAACAAAAATAAAGCAGATCAGAAAAGAGAATCCAAAAATAGCAGAGGAATAGAGAATCATTTAACTCAGGCGTAGGTAGCTACACATTACGCATAGTCAAAGACTGCTGTATCGGCACCACGCAAACGGCACTGGAACAGCGTGCATTACCAGAATAGTCTTTATTGTGAAACGTGTCTTACAATAATATGCTTATAAGAGGTGTCTGCAATAATATACTTCAGCTTCACTACTATCATGTGACGAGCAGTGTGCTGCTTCATCTTGAAGGTTTCAGTTCATATGTCCTAGTAGATTTAATTGCTGGGCTAGTTGGTCTTGCATTGCTGGCGATGAATATTAGCGCAAACGGAAATACAACTCACGGGGGAAGAAACGACAAAGGCAAGCGCTACGTTCACAACTTTTTAATGGCCGGAAGGGTTTCACACATATATAATCTTTTCACGCATGTTCACAATAAAAAGACATAAGCATCGCAGGTAGTCATATATTTGCAGAATCAACAGATTACAAACTTCCATGTAAATGTAGGCTAATAACCGCCTGTCTTTATCTGTCATAACGGAAGACAATGGCGCTTTCAATTTTCTTCTACGTGATTGACTGATTTGTGCTGCTGCTCCGAAGAGATGAGAGATGTTTTACTATAGAGACGGACTACTCATCATTGACACTTTGGACAAATAGCAAACGGACAAACACAAGAAGACGAACAATGAATGAAACAAATAACGTAAACTAATACGCAGTGAGAAAAGGATGCCCTGTAAAAACAAGCAAAACATACATACATACATACATACATACATACATACATACATACATACATACATACATACATACATACATACATACATACATACATGCATGCATACATGCATACATACATGCATACATACATACATACATACATGCATACATACATACATACATACATACATACATACATACATACATACATACATACATACATACATACATACATACATACATACATACATACATACATACATACATACATACATGCGAACGAGCGAACGAAGAACGAACAACCAATCGTGAAATGTGTAAGCACAAAGCACCTAGACATGCGAGTGCTTGCGCATTCAAGACCACGTGCGGGGTACCAACTATGGATGAATTAACACTTCCGAAGGGAACCGCTAAGAAAGAGACCCCGCTTCGGAATCAACGCGCCAATTCTCGGGATTGTAATCGTACACCCGCCGGTGCTCGTTGGACTCTTCTCAACGCTCGAGCTGTTCCTTAAAAGCGGACAGATGCCGTTTCCCGGACATCCTCGTTACTTCTGAAAAATGTAAACACATGCCGGTTCGATGAGTACCGCCTTCGTCGCAGCTTCGCTCTCAATAGCAGGCCGCGCACTTTCAAATTCAAATTCAAAAATCAGTTTATTCAAACGACTGATAAGAAGTACATGTGAATCATCTGAGCCCTTAGCCTTCTCGGCTAGACTTGGGCCCATACAGGAAGTGCGAACGAATAATTGTAGCGAGACAACTCAGTATTTTACACAGGATTCAAGTAACAGCAGTTATGCGACAGTTATACACAAAGGAAGGCGAAATGTTCAAGAAATTATACAATAGTTCGAAGGACAAAATAAAAGGAAGAATGCATCAAAGAAAAACACAGACTTATAGTGGAGTCGAATATTGCTGGCTCCGGAAAAATTTTTTCATATCGGCGATTGAGAATTGACCTTCTTTTAAGTTAGCAGGCAGTTGGTTCCAAATTTTGGCAGTGGCATAGGCGATAGTTCTTTTACCGTACACATTATTAACAGCTGGAAGGTTAAAACGACAACTGAAAAAATTTCTAGTTGGACGAGATGTATATACAAAAACCGATGATGATAGTGGGATGTTATGGTTTAGTATATGTATAACCACACAAGCTAGTTTGAAATCCCGCATAGCAAAGAAAGGTGTAATGTCTAAGTGACGAAAGAGGCGAGCGGACCTATCTGTGTGTTTACTATGCGTTATTATTCGAAGCGCTCTTTTTTGTAAAATTACTATTTGTTTTAAGTACGTGTTATACGTAAGTCCCCAGGACTCCACACAGTAAGTCATATTGTTTTGAGAAAGGCAATAATACAAAATTTTTAATGTGCGAAGCGAGAACTTTCTAGCTTTTATTAGGACAAAGCAAGCCCGTCTCAATTTGCTGCTTACTCGAATTATGTGAGGATTAAAACTGAAAGCTCAATCTAGAGTTATACCAAGATATACCTGTTGATCGACTCGTTCCAGGCGGTTTGCGCCTATTCGTAACTCATTTAAGCTATATGAATTTTTATATGGACTAGAGAACACAATGTATTTAGTCTTTGAGGTGTGTATTGTTAATTTATTTTGTAAAAACCACTGGCACATCTGAGAAAGATCACTATTAGCGTGCCTTTCGAGCATATTAGGGTCATGACTAGAGAAGAGACGGGCTGTGTCATCAGCATACATAATAGTTTGAGCATAATTCAAAGCATCTGGCAGATCATTTATGTACTTTCGCTCCGCCCCTCGATTTTTGAAACAAACCCGTCTTTCTCATACAGGAGCTAATGACGCCCCGGAAGTGAGCGGGACGACACGCTTGGTGCATCCCGTGCCTCGTCAGTTGTGCGCAGCGTGTAGTGATTTGCCTTTCGCAGGAGATCACATGCCGACATCCTCGAAGCTGTGCTTCCGTGCGGAACCGAAGCTCTTCTCGTACGAAGAAAACTATTTCCAGTGTACAATACAAAGCGCTCCGTCTCGAGTACAATATCACACTTGAGCAAATAATCACAACAAACGTCGATCACTATGATGCTCTTGGGGTGGATATCAAATTGTAGAACTTTATTTAGGAGTTCCATAATCAGGGACTGCCATCGGGTATCTAATTTAGGTTGCCACAAAGAACGGTTCAACCCGCTCATTTAGAAGTTCGCCAACTTAATTGATTTGACAATGCGAAGCCTGGTCGTTGAGGACAGTGTAAGGTGTAATTTCGCTAATGCTTTCTCCTACAAATGTTCCCCTAGAAACAGTCTGCCGTCTTCTGCCAATGCTAATAAACGTTCGAATTCGCCTTGTGTACATTTGAAAGTTTGGAGCACGACTTGAAGTTTAATCAAGTGGTAATTAAACTGCAAATAATTATCATGGTAAACTGATGTTATAAAAAATGTGGCCTCAGAACGGGGATTAGGCATGTGTCGTCGGTTTTTGATGTCAGTAACTCCTTATTTGTAGACAGTGGCCCTAAGAGTCGGTATCCTCTATTAAATTAAGGGTAACGGACGCGATCACTTTCGTAGAACTGCGATCAGTGATAACACCTCCTGTGCAAAACCTCACCGCGACAAAAATATGTGTTGTCTTCAGCGTACGATTGTAGTTTAGGAGAGGCCGTGACACCCTGTGACATTTTTGTTTGTCTCTCGCGGCCGGAATGTGTGGTAAACTTCGAACCGTACTGAGACCAGTGCCTGAAATTCTCAATCAGGCCATATTCCTAGGCGTCACACCTTCTAAAGGCTTGGGAGAACCAAAATAGGTGCATCTATCTATTGATGAAAAAATAAATGTAGCCATGGGTTCTGAGGCACCAGGATTCGCACCCTGTACCTGCCATATCCGATGCACATGTTCTGCCAGAGGTCTGTCAAACTGGCTTCGGGTACTCCTTCGAAATGCTTCTGTGCGGTACGGATGAACGAAACTGAAGTCAGGGAAAGCTCATCATGAGACGCTGTACTGATCATGAGAATCCAAGCGAGCTCTGAGAATTGATTCCGTTTCCCCGGCCACTGGACAGTCGGGCGTTGAGTCAGCCATGCGTTTGCGAATGACTTCACCCGTCTTGGCGAGCTTTACTCGGTACGGCTAAAGTCTAAGCTATAGGCTTGATACGGATGGGTGGCACTCGGTACATGTTGCACACCGGGGCAAAGTGGATTGCTCGTAGCGCTGTAGGACTAGCGCCATTATCCGCGCAGTTACCATCGCTAGCGGCAGCAGGTTGCGCTCGTATGGTGCGCGCTATTGTGTGCGCACGTGAGCATTAGGGCTGCGCGGAGTTGGGCTAGGATCCATAATTACACTCATTGTGCCTCCCTCTGCAAGCGCATCGCTCTTACTGGCGGCAAGGTTTCGTTGTTTTGGGGAAAGTGCGCGTTCCCTTTCAGCTCAATCACGACCTTTCCTGCTTCCGTGTGAGCAGCGCTCGCGGCAGAAGGTAGAACCCAGCGGGTGCGATGGCCGAATGAAGGGTCGCGCTTCACGTGAGACAGTGGCGTATCGCGTGAAGCTTGTAGCCCAACCGGCAGACGTGGTGTACGGTGCAGTTGGTTTTGCGCAAAGCTACGGCGGGTAGCTATTATTTTGGGCTCAATTGCGGTAACACGAAATTCTGCTAGTCTGCGTTCCCATACATCTCGCTTGGCCCACAAAAAAATGGCGGACGTGACCCTGAAGAAGTGAAAATGAAGCAGGAGCACTTGAGCTGGGGCCAGTGTCCTTGCATCGTCTCTCCCTTACTGCGTTGTCTCTGTTTGCAAGCCTACATTCGGTTTGATGATTCCGTCAGCGGGAGGTCGGCTATATTGTGTATAGCACAACCTAAGAGTGTGGGAAAGCCTATGCTTCAATTATGTCAGATATGGCTGTTCGCAAACATTCTATATCATCCTGCAGAAGAATCAAACTTCAAGAGCTGCTAAAGAGTCTCAGCAAAAAAGAGCGAGGATGGGACAGCAACTTAAAGAAAGCGCTCGCATAGTCGTCCCTTCTTCAGGTTCATGTTTCGTTCGTACTGTTTTTCGGCGGAACTTCTATTTTGTAAGGGCTAGCTCCGATTGGCTTCCACCATGAGTGATTGGCTCTCAATGCGTAGATCGCTCTCTCTAATGATCGGCGAGTGCGAGTATGCTGGGCAATGATGAAGCACCGTCACATCAGGGAGGTTTGGGGAATGCGAGCTCTGCTGTTGAATATAACATAAAACTTTCGGCTGCAGGGTTTCTGATGCACCGAGTAAAAATGTATGCGTGGAATAGGAACACTGATAGAGCGTTTGTATTTGATGTCTAGTAAGAATACGCGTATTTGCTCACGAATTTGGCTGCTTGGCCATTTTCACGAGTCCTTTTCTTTCAACTTCTTCAAGCCAATCACAGCTTTACTAAAGGATGGGAGAGTCAGATGTAAATAGTTTCTTTTTGGTTAGCATAATGTGGAACACATTAGCGAACACTTCGAGGTAAATTCACTAAGACATTTGGCTAATAATTACTAGCACGTACAAAAAGTACAAAAAATTAGCGTACAAGAAGGGATTTGATCTTGAAGCCTACATCGTGCATGATCTCGGAGACCATACCAAACCATGCTTGACTACGATTATCTTTGTAAGCAGTACGCTGTCTAGCTGCTATGCGTGGCCAGCTCACGTCACTTTACCGGCCAGCTGTGAGCCAAATGCTCCTTTTTCAGGCTACAAGAAATATTCGTGGCTCACTGCATGGCTCAATACCGAACCAGAACGACACAATGGTCCATTTAACGAACCGAACGCCATACGTGGCGAGTGCGTTAAGGACATTAATCTGGCACACATGCCAACCGAGCGCGAATGCTCTGGCTCTAGCTGTAAGGAATGTATTGCACGGTCATTAAGCGAGAGCAGTGCATTGTGAACGGGTGCCTGGCATAGAACATACGCGGGCAAAGCTCGGGACTGATTTGTGTAAATTGGTGCTCCAAACTGGGCGTAGCCGATTCGAAGGCCATAGCGCGAACATGACTATTAGAATTGCTGCATGCCAAGGCGGTGTTACGCCTGTGCACGGAGCGGCAGTAATGTCGGTTGTGCAGTATTGCTGAAGCTGGAGAATTATGCTGTGAACGTGTTGAGCGAGCTTACCTATAGGTGCTCATTGTTGCTAGGCGGGTTATGACGCATCGATATTAAAGTCACGTGATTTTGAGGAAGAAAACGATGTGCAAAATGGGGGGGGGGGGGGGTACATTTAGAATAGATATGTTTTTATTCAGAACTTTAGGTTAGTTGGATAAAAATATGAGCTGGTCTTACAGTGATTTCAAGTTTCTGTGATGAGAAATATCGGACGTTCGGAAACACAGAACACAAATAATCTACACAAGGTGTTTCAGCGAACACTTTCAAATATTTTTAAGAGCTGCCTGTGTCAGATATCACAATTCTAGTTTATGAGCTGGTCTACTCGAAGCGGCGGATAGTACTTGCAGCAAAAATTGAGATGCGAAATCGACTAATTAATAAACATTCACTAATTAAGTTTTTAACTAATTACATTATGGCTCATATTGCAATTTACAAATTCTAGTCGTGGAATTCGCAAGGCGGATCAACTAGAAACGAATTTTTAAGATGACACCAGTTTCGAGATTTAAATTTCCGAACTTTGCGGAGAAATGCATTTGCGTCCCAGTTAATTTGTTAATAAAACGTCATTTCATGCACTGAAGCACACAAGTAACTGGAACGCCAATGCATTTTTCCGCAATTTTGGGAATTTATATTTCGAAACTGGTGCCGTCCTGAGAATTCGTTCCAAGTGGATCGGCCTTGCGAAGTCCACTGCTACAATTTGTAAATTGCAATATGGGTCATAAGACAATTAGTTAAAAAGGGAATTAGTCAATTCTTGTTAATTACTCGATTTTGCATTTCAATCTTTTTAGTGCAAGTATATATATAGTGTCCCCCACTTCGAGGAGACGGGCTCACAAAATAGAATTGAGGTGCCTGCCACAGGCAACCTTTTAAAAATGTTCAAAGTGTTCGCTGAAGCAGCCTGTATATCTTAGTAGGCACATCTCTTTTGTGACTTTAGTGCTTATTTTAACGCCGTTCATCATGATTGATGATAGTACAAAGATGGTCTGCAAAACGAACATGTCCCCACTACTTGACTTTTGCATACGTTGCAAATCTACACGCAGGCATATTGAGGGACCTCGCCATCAGTTAGAACATGGCTTCATTGGGTTGATCAATGCATCATATGGACAACACGACAACGCATTGCCCTTTCCTATATACCTCAGGAACACAACTGGTGTGATGTAATAAATGCTGCTGTCGTAGAATAGAGATATGCATATTCATAAAGTGTGATGTGGACAGCAGAATTCAAGTCTATAGTTAAATAAGAGCATTCTTTGCACTTAAATATGCTCTTTTTGACCCTGTTCATATAGCGGTTAATTCAATAGTTTCCTGACGCTTACATCGCAAAGCCTTTAATTTTATATGCTGCTCAAAAAAGTGACTGCTTGCATTAGGTCGTTATTTGTGAACAACTTTGGGGCTGTTGTGTTTTTGTGTCTTGGAGTTTTGGAATCGGGGATGCACTTTGGTCTTTCAATCATATTCCCGGGCTTACCTTGCATTTACTGCTAAGGTGCTAAGGAAAGCCTTTCTTCGTAAACATTTATTTTCTATTCCCTTTTATTCACTCCAGCTTGGCTGTTTGATTCTTGGTTAAAGTGACAACTACATGGAATAACGCCTTTCCAACGTGACTTCACCCGGAATCGCAATTGGATAATCACGCTCCTACGATGGTTGAAGTGCGTGTCACAGGGTATTTAGCTTCGTGGTGCTAAATAATAAGCAGTGCATCTAGACCAAGCACACAGCTGGATTATAACGTGGATTAAAATGGATGAGCCGACGCCGACCTGTACAGTCCCCGAGAAGGCGTCGTAAGGACGCTCCATTTTGATTCTGATGTGCTCCGCGTTGATTTAAACGTTGCCCTTGCGCATGGCCCGGCGAATCTGTCACTGTAATGTTTAAACTAACTATTATGTAAGATACTCTGGCGCATGCATCTGGCCGTCGTGCGCTTTCTCTAATCACGAAGCTGCGTGGCACGTTGTTAAGCGCGTCGTCCGAGCAGCGTCCGCTTGGCATTTCGTCACGCAGGTCGGACGGTGCTCGCTTGAGACGCTGTTCAAGCCTCAAGAGAGCGGAAGTTGCGGATAAAGAACGGTCCAACCGGAGATAACGGTCGGGATGTGAGCTGATCGTGGGATCTCTCTTCGGGGCGAGACCTACGAGACAGGAAGTCGGGGTGGCCGGCAGGCGTTTCGAGTGAAGCGAACCCCGTTCGAAAGAGGAAATTGCTGCGCTCTGCAAATACAGCGCTAGCTATAAGGACCGTACACATATCTGCAGTATTGCAGGATATTTTTACAGAGCCGTTAGTGGTATGGTGACTGCTTGGATAAGCCGTTCTGGAATTGGGAAAAGTAAAGCTTCACGGGCGATATATGGCACCGTTGCTTGATAATGTCGAGCCATTTCGCAACTAGCAGCAGCTTCGAAGCGCGTCGCAGTGGCTCTGGCTCTCAGACGTATTCTCCTGTGTCTCCAGGAGCAGTTAGCCATTATTTGATAGAATGGAGATTGCCGTGGTAATGGCCGCCTTGTAAGTTTGTTCGCTTTATTGCTAATAGCTATTATAGTCAATACCAAAGGAAACCAGGAGCAGAACTTATTATGACGTTCAACTTTTACTGAGCTTGGAGCCCGTCAGATACACGGAAAGTGCCTAACCCATGTAGAACGAGCACTTTGGTGTTGGTAATTTATTTATTTATTTATTTATTTATTTATTCATTTATTTATACAGAATACATCTTACAGGCCCTGTCGGGCATTGAGTGAGAGGGCATTGTAAGAATGAGCTGTGGAGTGTAATGGAAACAGCTCGAGCATAAGTCTAACACAGCTGTACAGTGGCTGAAACAAAACGAAGCACAGAATGCAAAACCATAACAACAAATAAGAGAGAGCAGATTAAGTAAGAAGCGCGCACAGACGTTCACGAAATATTTCACAATCTGTTGTCGCGACAATTTCACCGGGAAGACCAATCCAGAAAGATGTGAGCACAGCAGATCAATTGAAAACAGTACTTTTACGAAAAATACCATTGGAGCTAAGATGATTATTTAATCTTGAGGACGTACGGGAGGCGGTTTAGAGGGGTAAAATACATGGCTTATCAGAATCTGTCTTTCTTTGCTGTCTTTGCTCTACTGCTGTTTTTGCTGTCTACTGCAAATCTGTCTACTGCTAATCTTTGCTGCCTACTGGTGAAGTAGACAGCAAAGCAACCTTGTGACAGATGTCTAGACGCTGTAAAGAAATATCGACCTTAATTTGCGTTATACTGGAGTTCCCATCAAAATTATATACCGGACAGCTCTGTTTTGCATGCATTCAAGCATGGTTGTTAAATATTCTTGGTATGGTGGATGCAAATTCTAACTGCTGGCTTGTTTGTAGGTATGCTTGTTTACGTACGTCAGAAGATAAATTTTTGAAGTTGCGCCTCAGAAAGCCAATCGTTTTAAATGCAGTATTGCAAATAGTGGTAATATGCCAAGAACAAGAGAGGTTAGTAGTGATGTTCACACCAAGGTGTTTGTAGGGAGTGGTACGTGACAAAGTCGTGTTAATTAAGCTGTTTGTGAATATGAAACTAGTGCGCTTGCGTGAGAGCGATATAATATTACATTTGCAAGGGTTAAGAGACATTTTCCATATATTACACCAGTCGGGAATAGCGTGAAGGTCATGCTGCAAGGTGGCATGATCGTTAATGAAATTAATTGCTCGATAAACAACGAAATCGTCGGCATATAGTCGTATACAAGAGGAACTGTTTGAAGTTAAACTGTTAATAAATATCAGGAAAAGTAGATGCCCCAAGACAAACACACACATGCGCACACATGCTGAGGGGAGTACACCACGATGGTTTAGTTGGCCGTCTGCTGTTGCAACATTCGGATTCTTGCACCTATTGTCGAAGCACATGAAGACAGATTCCCCGCACTTTCTCGGTGGCAGCGTGTTCGGGCGCGGTGCTTCATCGCGCAAGGATCACCCCAGGCCGACCATGAGCATCCGGAGCAGCGCCTCCTTTCAGCGCAACTGCTATAGAAATCGTGCCTTTCACCCCGCCGACCACAATGCATGCGAAGGATGACACAACGTGCTCACGCGCAAAAGAAAAGCAGCGGCGCGTTCTTGTCGTCCGACGACAGAACGTAACCGGTGGGATCTATTGTGTCGCACTTCGCCTGCTCGTGCGGTGGCGAGACCGAGATCCTTTGCGCGATGCGTCTTGAGCTGCTCCGTCGAAGAGCTCGGCTCTCCTTTGTACGCGCCGCTTGTAGGTCAGGCTTAGCTGTCCGTGCTGGGCTTGCATCTACCGCGAGTCCAAGTGGGGCGGAGAACGGGGTGTCTTTGCTCTTGAAAGCGAGTGCAGAACAACATGAGCTCGTTGGATGCACCCCCGTCTCGTGGTTCCGCGCGTGCGTAGCTTAACGAGGAGGAATGCGGGGCAGCGCCGGACGTGCTGCCGCAATGACTTTCGGCGATAACCTTGTTAAGTGCAACGTGGTTAGACGCGGCTTGACCGGAAGCCATGCTCTGGTCGAGGCCGTAACAAACCGCGTTAGAGGGCCCGTTGCGTTCGCGTGTGAGCTGCCCGCTGACGTTTAGTGAGCTGCGACACTGTTAGCTCACTTTGAGAGTGAGGTAAACTTGCAGCCGGTGGCTCTTAACTTGATGGGGAGCAGGACAGATACACTTTGTTGGAGAAGAATCTGTGGTGCTGTTATTGTTTGCTGGAGTGATATAAAAAGTTTGTTCACCTGGGAAAAGGTGAACAAGCAAATGCTTCCTCGCATTTGTCTTTGAAGGATATGCGGTGATAGAAGCTTTTTGCACAAACGCGCTTACGTATAGCGCGCGTAAACCGATCTACCGGCTTGCGCCTGTAGGTAATATGCATGGTTATGTGAAAACGCACATGCGTATATTATCAGCTCCTAGCTTCGGCAAATCATGCTTGCACTGCAATGTATCACATAGTCGTGATGAATGGGCCTTTTCTAATGCCCCTTACTCATGCACATACAAAGCACCCAGATGAAATACTGCAGCACCACGCGATTGGTTACTGACATCATTATCGGTGCTCAGCATATGCGTAGTTTAGCGTTGAACGTTCTTCGCGGTAACCCGCCGGCTGCTTACCTCGGCTTCGAAACAGACTTGAAGGCGGAAGCACGTTGAATGTCTGTCCCGAATTGGAGTGAGTATACTCATACATAGCAAAATTAATGGACACACCTCGCGCAGCTGACATCCTCTATAGCAAAGTAGCGGTAGCACCATGGCGACAATGCACCGCAAGCGTGCCTTTCCTGCCAATCAGTCCGTGGGCAAACAGAGTAACACACTTGATGAGCTTTTGCAGTGCAGGGCTTGGTACTTAACGTGGCTGCTGTCCAGACAGGGTGTGAAGAAAGTAGCCAGCATAGTAAGTATCGACGTTGTAAGAATAAAGCAAAATTAATGGGTGACTGTAAAGAGAAGGGCGTAATGAAGGTACACAATAACTGGAGATACTGAAACAATTAAACCTTTGAAATGAAGTAAAACGACCAGGAAAGGAAGGATAACGAGGTAAACCGCAGATGGCTCCTGTCTGTCGCAGTTCCTGTGAAAACGAGAAAGAGTGGGACTACTCGAGAGCGAACATGCAGAAAAGATCACAGAAAGTCACGTAGCCATTTAGATGCCCTCAAAAAAAGGGTGGCGGCGAACTTTAAAGTCTTGCGCACAGGAGCTCGTAGAAACCTGTTGTGCAACAATCTTCTACACAGAGAATAAGTGATTTATTTTTGCTGTGTAGCTTAGCTGCAGAAAAGCTATGTCACTTTGTTGGCCCCAGCTAAGAAAAAAGAAAAAGAAACTATAGGAGGGAGCATTACGTAACAAAATTAAAGCCAAGAAATGTCGGACCAACGCGTGATTGTGTTTCGATCATGTTTTGTTTATCATGTTGTGGTAAGTATTAGTATCTTCCACTGCCGTGCTATCCGTGCTCAGCTCACGGTCATTCGAAAAGACAACTGGTATGATAGCAATGTGCGGCTGCCGCACCCGAACGTTGCAACGAAGACGATAAATGCAGACACTGCAATAAACATCCGAAACAGCACAAGCACGTCGGAAGAAAATGTGCGTATAGTGGTTGGCCGAGCACCTGAGGAAGTTCGTGTTGAATAATAGCTATTCGAAACTAAGCACAAATGGCCACACCCGCCAAGCGTATGAACTAAATTAAATTCAGTCTTTATTTTTCTCTTGGACAGAGAAGGAGACAGGACTGAAAGCTCGTAAGCTTGACAGAAGTCCTGCCCCCTTTATCAACTTGGCCGTACAGTACACAGGCAGGGATTTTCAATTTTTCAAATAAACACTGAAACAAAATAACAGAACACTTTGTAAACAGCAGCGCTATGCATTGCAGCACAAACATCGGCATTAGAAAAAATCAGCTATAGTAAAACAGTCATGATGTCAATTTCCGATAGACAGAGTCCCTTCTCGTACGATTATTCTCTAGATGGCATCTAACTTAAAAGAGTATCTCAGTATAAATACCTAGGTGTCATTCTAATTGAACATATTTCATGGTCTAAACATATTGAATATGTAAACGGGAAAGCCCCCCCCCCCCCCCCCCCCGCCTAAAAAAATTAGGTTATTTGCGACGCACTTTAGCTAAGCCCCCCGCGCTACTAAACTGCTATTATATAAAACGATAATTCACCCTGTTCTAGAATATGCATCTGTCGTTTGGTTCCCCTACAAACAATGCGAAATAAGCTCCCTCAATAACGTTCAACGAAAATCTATCCGTTTCATTTGCCAAAACTACAACCGCACTTTTTCACCAACACAGGCTTAACAATCTTTGCACATTGAGCAATTACTTTCACGTTATCACACTGAAGCCTTAAAACTTTTATATGCAATTAATAAGTCCACCTCTGGTCTTTCTGGCTGTAACTATATCACATTTACTAACGCAAGTTGTACCCGTACGTAGCTTCCACGCCTTGAACACAACACTTATTTATGCCCGTACTATCACATTCAAGTACAGATTTTTTCCACGTACAATATAACTTTGGAATTCTCTACCCGGTAGCATTCGTTCACTATCACTAAAAGATTTCATAGGCGCCACTGGTAGGCATTTGGCTAACTTGTAAAGTGTTTCTTTTTGATCACTCATCTTTTTGTGTTTATGTGTGTTTTTAATGTGTAATGTATAGTAATGTATAATGTTCTCACTCCAACTATGGCCATATATTGGGCTGCAGTATATGTAAATAAATAAATAAATAAATAAATAAATAAATAAATAAATAAATAAATAAATAAATAAATAAATAAGTTGTAGTGGGTAATATGCATGTGGCACTGTGCGGACTGCCACCGCTGCGGCGCGAGACCCGAGCTCGAGCTGTTGATGCGAAGCGCTAGGGCTCGTGATCTAGAGCTACTTGCGATCCCTCGAACGAGCTGCAATAAACCCCATTTCATTTGGTGGAGGTGCGGGGTAACCTCGAAAACTCGAATTCTGAAGCCGGACGCTACCGACTTCTGCGACCATGCCTGACGAAACCACCCAGTGCATTGTTTCCGGTGCACTGCGCCAGCGTGATCCTGCCATCTTTAGTGGCACCGATGATCATGACGTGGAGGATTGGTTGTCATCTTACGAAAGGGTGAGCCAGCATAACAAGTGGGACGACGTCACCAAGTTGCACAACGTGCTGTTTTACTTAACCGGTGTCGCGAACCTCTGGTTCCGAAACCACGAACACGATTTCACAACGTGGAGCAGATTCAAGACAAGTTTCACAGAAGTGTTCGGGCGCCCCGCTGTGCGCAAGCTTCGCGCAGAAGAACGCTTACGGGGCGTGCTCAACATCACGGTGAAACGTTCACAAGTTACATCGAAGATGTCATTGACCTGTGGAAGCGCGTGAATCCGTCAATGGCGGAACAGGACAAAATGAAACACATTATGAAAGCCATTGATGAGGACGCATTTCAAATGTTGTTAGCGAAGGATCCGCGTACCGTGGCCGAAGTTGTCAATTTGTGCCAAAGTTTTGACGAGCTACGGAAACAACGCATCTTAGCTCGGCGCCCACTGCCTACGGAAGATTCGTTAGCAGCATTGGTTATTGGCGACAACCACACAACTTTGCTGACGCAAATAAAAGAATTTGTGCGCGAGGAGGTCGCGCGACAGCTCTCGATTTTGCCGACAACGGAGAAGCCTTCCCAATATTTGGCTCCAGAGATCCGACAGATAATTCAAGAGCAAGTGACCGAAGCTCTTCCACCTCCGTGTCAGCCGGCTCCGGTGGCCGCGCCTCTGACGTATGCTGAAGCCGCTCGCTGCACGGGCGCCTCGTCTGCCGGGATTCTCTCCTCCGCCTTCAGCGCCTCTCCCGCCGGTGGCTCCCTTTTTCGGCGCAAAGCAGCAAGGTACAAATCCTTGGCGCACTGCTGACAACCGCCCAATATGCTATGCCTGCGGTACACCGAGACATGAAGCGCTTCTGCCGCCGGCGCTTGCCGGCCTTTGTGGGCACCGCGCGACCACCCAGCTCCGGCTTCCGACCATTCCGTACGCCTCAGCGACCACCACCGGAAGTCTACGCTGCTGATGACATACCAGCACCGCAGTCACAGCTCTACAGTACTCGTCACTCGCCAATAAATAAATAAATAAATAAATAAATAAATAAATAAATAAATAAATAAATAAATAAATAAATATTGAAATATAGTTAATGAAACGGAGGCCGTGTACGTCCTGAATGTTACACCATTCAAATTGCAATTTTCGTAAGTGTGCGCCTTCGTTTCTTCAACCATATATATATATATATATATATATATATATATATATATATATATATATATATATATATATATATATATATATACACACACGACTGCCGCTGGGGAAGAAAGGAGGAAAACGACGCGGAAGGAGCCCAAACAACCTAAACTATGAGGGCGCACAGAAGCAAAGCTAAGCAAGGTAAAACGCCTAACGGCCGCGGAGGGTCGCAAGAGCAAACACCTGGGGGACCTCAAGATGGCAGCGAGGGCGGAAGACAGCTGTCTCTTTGCGGACGAATCTCCGAAAGGAAAGAAGTCAACGACGACGCTCCCTAGAGTGCGTTAACCTTGACGGCAGCCGACGCCGAAGCCAAAGACGAGCCTTCTGCGTCGGGTCTTCTCGCCTTCGAAGCGCCCCGGAAAAAGGAGGCGGACAGCTCGCCGACCGTGAAAGAAGCACTCAGCCAAATTTCGCAACGCTTCCTACAGTTCTTACCTCTCTGCTCGTCTCGTCGGCATTCTTGCCACTGCCGTTCCTCTCTTTAGTTTCTCGGCAGTTACAACAAGCACAAAAAGAAAAAAAAAAGAACAGAGAGTCGCAGGCCGAACGCGGATGGGAAAGCGCGACAGGGACGAATTTTTGTATTCTTTGACTTATTTAGGGCTTGATCACGACCTCTTGCCACTGGGAAACGCGTTTGTCCTCCAGTTAAGCTTATTTCTTATTTGGCCGGTGATGCTAATTGGAGGCGCAGCTGTAGGATTCAATTTGTGGTGGCGTCTTCAGCCTGGCATTGATTTCCGGGGGCCTTATCTTTCCTGTCCGTAAATCTGGGCCCATATTCACGAGATGTTTTCTGCGTAAGAGGGTTTCCTAATAGTTTTCTAATAGCGCCCATCATTTGTGGCAGTGATAGGCGTAATAAGATCACTGTAGCGTGGCTACCGACTCGCGGACGGCGCGTACTTAATTAATACAAGACTTGCGAATACGACCTTTGTTTATTGTTTTGAGGAGCAGTATTATAATTATCATCTCATTTTGAAGGGGGACGGAGGGCTACTGTAACGGCGCATAATTGCTATTATTGCACTGAAGTGAAGTAGAGCAAAAAAAAAGTACAGAAAGAATGTCTGGTTTAAAATTTAATTTGCATACTAATGAAGTGCAGCGGAAAACTTCTTATGGTATTAGGATATTACTCACAGCTAGATGTCACTTTGACTTAACTACTTTGATCACTTTATATTAAGCATTCATTCGCAGTCACCTTAATTATTGTATTGCTTTCTGCGGTCAAAAAATGTCATTGCCACTTTTATTCTCTCCAGCATGTACAGAATCAAGCCATTCGCATTCTCACCTGGAGTAACCGACGTACACATGTTACTGGTCTGTACCGGGAACTGCACATACTGAATACGGACAATCTAATCAAATTTAATGTCTGCATATTTGATTATCAAGCAGTTAAAGATCAGAGCCTTCTAAAATTTGTTCTTATCCAACATCTTACTAATTCAAATATTACGCGCTTCCCCTACAATTATAATTTTACACTCCCCAAGGTACAAACTAACTATGGTTCTCAAAGAGTAGCATTTGTTTTAATCAAACATTGGAATTATTAGCCTTATCATGTTAGGTCTGCCTTTTCTATATCGTCATTCAAACATCAGCTTCGCATTTTCATGGTTAAACTATAGCACCGTTTATTGAATATGTATTTTAAACACAACTTCAACTCTGTTTTCTTAAATGCTGTTTGCATCGTTTCCTACTTCAGCTTATGTCTTATCCCTATCTTTTTATATTTTCGATTGTACTATTGTTTTGCCTCAATATGTATGTGTATTTTTTGTTTTGTATTTTTTATATTCCGCTTCTTCTTTTTTTTTTTTGCTGTTAAGTAATATTGGTGTTTTTCTTTTAACATTATAAAATGTACCCCTACAGTGTTTACGCTATGGGATCTTTCTTTCTGTACTAAATATCAATACTTCTGTATCTGCCCTAAGTATTCAATAAACAGAAACAAACAGAAAAAAAAATGTTATGTTTCGTAAGCCTCGTACTATATATATGCATACTTTCGAGGTCGTTTGCTATTGCGTGTGTGTATTCGGATGATGCGGATGCGCTTTGTACACTCTTAAGCAAAATTACACCATTTTGCCACACAACAATAATCGTCATCTGTCTTGTCCGCATTTCTTTTCTTTAACGCTGCGAGCCCGGTACTTCCAAGTCACGAGCGGCATGCCGGTTATCAGCATGACAGAGCATTCTCGACAGGAAAGTAGCGAGCGCAGCGTTTTCAAGGAAGGAAACGCAAGCAAGACAGATGACGATTACTGTTGTGTGGTAAACATACACCCCAAAGGGTGTACATTTGCTTAAGAGTGTATAGGACTGTCATTTCACTAAAGTAGGTGTATTACGTTCTTTGGTTGAAGCTAATGCGACAGGTCTAGGTTTCGCCACTAGCACTCACCGTGGTAGCCAACTTGTCTGGTGCAACTGTAATGTGTCAACGCCAATATCAATACAACCATACATCAAGCGTCCCATTTTCGTTTTCCTTCAATTTGTGTTTCAATGCCTCTTCCGCGCGTTCCTGTTTTCCCACTGTGGCGATTCAGTGCAGCAATCGTAACATTGCTTACTTAAGCTTACTGCTCTCCGACAGCCCCATTCTCTCTCCGTGGTTTTGGCAAGGCTGCACGAATTGATAGCGGTGCAAATTGAGCGCGCGTATGCTTGCGCATTCGTTTTGGACCGACGTCTGCGACCTTTTGCTGGGAATTTCCACACGACATCTGGAAAAAAGCGCAGGCCCGCCTATCGTAATCGTTTTGTGATGGTGGGAAAAGCTATTTGGGTCGGTCGAAGTGACGGAGCAAACAAATTTCCGAAATCGAGCAACTGCAAGATAAAAGCAAAACGATGAAATAAAGGAAATAAACGAGCCTATTGAATTTTTCTGCCAGCCCACTACCTGACCGCGCGGCGTTTTCTGCTGTGTCTTTCGTCCTCTGAGCCGAGATGGTTTTGAAGCAAATTCCTTGCGTGACCTGTGTTCAGGACACACATGAAGTTATGAAGTGCTTCGTTTTTTCGTGCTTCTTGCTAACCGGTGTAATGGGTTAGCGTTCTATCAGGCTATAAAATAACATGACTCGAAAGGCTACGCGTTGGCTCTTACGCATTTCGTATTGCGTTTGTGCCATCTCAGTCATAGACAGTCCTTTGAGAATCTCCAGAGTTGGCCACAGTTTTGCTTCTCGATTTGAAGGATGTGTATCTTGTATCGTCTCACGAACTTTGTTTTCCACTTGAGCTATGACCGGCGTCCCGACTTTGCGCGATTCGACGGCTTCAACAATCGAGACTGACAGGAGGGTTTCCGTGCGTCTGGGATGAATATTTCATCACCTAGCCGACTTGCTTCAGGCAATTCGTGACTTGAGGGAGCTCGGGTGTGTTGAAGAGAACGGCATAAACTTTAACAATGGCGTATTTGCCTAGCTGCTTCTGACAGAGACAGACTGCCAGGCAGGACCTACAAAACTCTTTAGACGTTGAAATCTATAGGTCGGAGAATATAGCCAATGCTAAACTGGCATGACGTCGCATACAAACGAACGCGCCGAGTCAGAGATAGCGTCCCTGCCACTCGCACTTGTCGTTAGTCGAGGTTGGCGACGATAACGGCGGTATCATTGCTTGTTTGATTCATCAATTTGAGTTTCTCCTTGCTTCTCTGGCTCCCCTTTTCATGCAGGTTCTGTTTCCAATTGTAAAAACGCAATGTTGCAGAGGGAATAGACCCACAGCCAGGTGCCAAGAGGCGAGAATAAAAGGAAGCCGAGAAAGAAATTTTAGTGAAAGACAAGTGAACAAAGAAATGAGCCTATTGTCATGGCGGGCCACCCATAGTTCTAGGCGTGGGCGGTAAACTTGTGCACGGTATTAACTCGAGGGGCCCTAAACAAAAGCAGGAAAATTTCGAACACGTCACAAATTTAGAAATGACAGCAGTAGCTGGAGTCTAGTGCCGAGTCATTGTGGGAAGTGATCCCCGGGAGACTTCGTTTCAGGGCAGTCTGTCCAAAGGTATTACATGGAAGTATTCTGGTTTGCCGGAAACATGGCAGACACATCGACATTTGTTATAGATGAGTTTTAGCACCAAAAAAAGTTCTCATCATTTTACATTTCCCACTTCTTGAGCTTCGTTTCGCCTTGTGTGTTGTGCATGTTCGAAGGGTGTGGGGAGAGAAACTTTCTTTCGTGTAACGGTTGTCAAAGATATTTTTTTTTCATGTATATAAAACGGGCTCATGAATTTGTAGGGCGCTGTTACGGTACCTGAAATCGACACATCTCTGCAGTCGGTTATAGAGTTCGTGCGCAGCTTCGAGTGGACGAGCAAGTAGTGCTCTTTCGCTCCTCTTTCTTCTATCATTTCTTCCTCATATGCCCTCTTCCCCCATGCAGGGTAGCAAATCGGACGTGCGTCCGTTTACCTCCTTGCCCTGCCTCGCTTCCCTCTCTCTTTGTGTGATTTGCACGGTGTGGCCCGCGAGAGAGCGTCGCTCAACGGAACCGGAACAACTAGTGTTTCGCGATTGTAACCTACCGTGGTGCGGCATACGGCTTCTTAGTGGCACGCACACATGGACGCAATCCGCTGAGAAACTTTCCGTGTACGACTCAGTTTTACTGACCACCGTATTCGACCAGAACATGCTACGTGAAAAATTGAGAGCTTTTTGATTACCAATAGCCACACCAGATTGAAATATATGATAAAATTATCTACATGAAGCGGCAAGCTTCTGTATCTTATCATATTCTGCTATTACTAATTGAACTAAGTCACCAGTAGACTCGAGGCATGTTTGTTAACAAAAGGGCAAACTGTAGGCAAGACGAGCAGAGAACTAGGTTGGCACTATTTTCGCTGGTTTCCGACATGAACTTTGCCAACTTACTATTGAAAACTCTACAGTCTAATGACGATGCCTTCAGCTACGATTTCTTCCAGCAAAGCTTGCCAAAATGTTCTTGCCTGCATTGGATATGATAGCAGCGTCGTCGCATCTTCGTGGCATAAGGTCCATTGACGTCCCAAAACTGCGCGCATGGTCATGAGAGAGGCCGCAGTGGAAGGCTCCGGATTAATTGTTACCGCCCGGGGCTCTTCGGCGCGAACTCAAAGCACAGCAGACCAAATATCTTGCACTCGGCGTCCATCGGAAAGTGGCCGCCGCGTCCTTGAGTCGGACCCGCGACTTCTTGCCAAGCGGCGCAACGTCATAGCCACTCAGCCACCGCGGCGGGCCGTAGTTAGGGTTTCATCCATCTCTGTATATGGGTGTGGGTGAGATATCTCTTGTAGCGCGCTGCACGTGTACGTGTGCATGCGATCTGGTTACGTCATCCGTCGAGCTTATATTCTGGAATAACTTCCGAGAGAAGAGTTTCTGTTGTTACGAAATGAAGTCAATTGCCCCTAAGGTCTCAAATGAAACTGCTAGTAATTTGGACAGTGCTTGAGGTTTTCTGTTGCTACAAGATCACTTATGGTACGTTCCACTGGCCCCTTTCGAGCGTGCTTTAGAGTGCTCTGTCGAAGTGGCTTATATTTGGCTGGTCCAAATCGAGTGCTCGGAACACATTCGACGGACTTATTCAGAGCGTCGCGATCCATGTCAGAGGGCTCCGCTTCTCCGCTTCGAGCTGCGAGCGAGACTGAGATCCGATGCAATTCCGGTCAAGTGGCTTCTCAGGTTTCTCTGGGAGCAAGTGAACGTTCAGCTGGGTCGCGCTTTCCCAGGCTCGAATCTCGAGAGGCTCTCGCGTCGGTTTAAACCATGTCGTAGTGTTTGAGAAACCAGTCGAATGCATCATTAAATTCATGCCGATACGTTTCCCGGGTGCAGGTTCTTTAAGTCGTAATGATCAAGCGCAGTGGTCATTTGGCAGAGTAGCCAATGTAACAGGGCAAGTAATTGTTGCTCTTTTTTTACGGTGTCGCCATGCACTTCAGCAAAGGTAATAGCGGGCAAAGGAAGGTCAACGAAAAACAACAAAGGTACAGGGAATGTATTGTAGTCCAGAAAAAGACCGACTGCTTCGTTCGTTCTTATAGATAAGCGAAACATTAAGGTAAAAAAAATAGGAGACTTCTATAGCCAAGGCATGACCACTCTTGCTAGAGTTGTTGACCGGAGGCCTTTTTGTCGCTCTTAGAGGCCATTAGAGGGCAGACGTAATGTCAAACACTTAGGCCGAAAGTGCTGGCTGAAGAATCGGAAAAAAGAAGCTGTAGGAAGCAGGGCGAGACGGGATGATAATACTAACTATAGCGCTCGATCGTAGCGCAAGAGTGGAGCGCTTTTTGCATTGACGCTGAAAGTCCCCTTCTTTAATATCTGTAGCTTGCACTTGCGTTTATGCTGTCCTTTAGTTGGAATCGCGACTTAGGTGGTGGCAATTGTGCTAAAATAAATTATTGTGCTCATTTTCGCCTTTTCTTTTTTCTTTGCCGGTTCGTGGCTTTCTGCTTTTTTCTTTAATTGGAAGAAAAAAGTCCGCGCTCGTAAAACTCTTTATTTGTCCTTTAAGCAGTGTTTGTATACACTCTTTTTCGCGACGGTATATATCTGCTGAGTTGTGGCGGTTATGACCCTGATGGAAGCGGCTGAGTCATTTGCAATTTATTGTATAAGTTGAATTCACGTGTGCCTTGTTAATCTATACTTCTGCAAGAAAGCGAACCGCATTGATGTCTTCTGCACAACTTTGACTAAGCTTTTGATTAATCCGTTTTATATATCGACTGAATTAACTATAGCATGGTCTTTAATGTAGATGAAACGCTACGTTCATCCGCATCACCACACAGCAGCCTGCCTGAGAAAAGTGTGTGCGGTAGCGATATGTCATCAGAATAGCCTCTACAAATATCTGTGCAACTGGAAATGCTGAGCTATTTTCATAGTCAACCTTTCAGGCCGAGAGCGTCTGTGTCCGTAAGGTGGAGGGAATAAGGGTTGAAAGTTTCGAATGACAAAAGATGATATACTGAATCGGATTTTTTTGAGAACACACCTTTTTTCCTTTATTTAGAAATAAGGCAAGGTCCCATGACTCGTAGTATGCGAATGCCGGTTAGTGCAGCTCAAAACACGTTTACCAGGAATTATATAGATAAAGCAAAAACACTTTTGGGGCAGCAACGGACTACAGCAGAAGTACCGATTAACCAGTGGTCTGGCGCAGTTCGGATGTCGAATGAACTCATTCAGAGCCTTAGGACGATCACATCCAGGACCTTGGTGGGAGGGGTGAACGCGCTTAGAAACGTTAACTTCGGCTTGGTCAGTGGCCCAAATCCTACTTTTAGCGACACGCTATACCTGACCAATCTAATGGCCGTCGAACTCTTGACGACGCACTGCTACTCTTTGTTGTTATAACACACCGATTCTTCAGATTTTTTTTTTCCGCGAAATGACTGTTCAGTGTCTAAAAGTTACTCGCACACGTGACGGGCGAGATGACTGTCACCAGCAAAAAGACGCCGTGACCTCTGGCCACAAACGGCGTTCGAGACGACCATTCGAGTGGCCCTGACGCCAAGCCGCGTCGTCAAGAGTTGACCTCGGCGCAAACGAGGCGAAGGGAAACGCTCGCGGGCCCACACAGGTGAACGCTCTCTCCGGAGAGGACACCTGCGGACACTGATTGCCCAGGCACGACAATGACCCCATGCGAGGAAGGGGTCACGACGCGCATGAGCTAATCTTGCGCCCTTTGTCTCTTTGTTGCTGTAATAAACAACCAACGCTGCGCGACCGTGCTTCTTACTTGGAAACAGAGCACGGAGTTATGGACGCAAAACAGGCAATTTTTTACGCACTAAGCCATTTATGTGTTAGATTTCCGTACTTTCATGAAAGGCACACGCTTGAGGCGAAAAGAAAATCGCTTATATTCCAACTCTAAAGAATGCACTCTTACGCGTTCTTGTTTATTTTCCTTGTAGAAGGAACAACGATTGGTTTCTTTGCTCAGCAAAACAACATTTCAGGGTTTCCTCCAACATGAAGAATGTTTATTGTCAAAATTGGTAAGGAGGTATCCAGTCCCGTGCCCACAGAAACATTTCTTACGCTAACACTGTTCATAAAAGTAGCTGCGACCTCTCCCTTTTGTTGGAATCATTATCGTAGGCGGTCCCCCAATGTCAAGTAGCTTTTCCGAACGAAAATCATTATGAATTCGGCCTTGCTCTTCCGCCAAGCTCTAAGAATATTCGTTCAGGTTGTAAACACAGAACCAGCAACGCTTCGGAAAGCTAGTTTAAATCAATTTGTTATCCGGTTCGTGACAACATTCTTTTAAAAATGTATATACAATTTCACCTGGCTCTGCGTTTGTCGAATACCTAATTTAAACGAACAGTAATAGTAATGCATTGACTTTTCTATCTGGCTAAGTAAGCAGTGTTTCTCAAGTTAGTGGAAATGCTGGTACCAGTGTTATACGTAGTTGGTTCTCTGGATTTATTTAATTATAAGCTCAAGCTGCCAATCTCGATTGACAAACAACACGATCCATATTGCGCCATTACTCATGTACCACCCGCTGCTCCAGTAGTCTTCGTAGTCTACAGTTAAATTTTCAATTCGCTTACGACTCATCGGTGCGTTTTCTACACAAGGGACGCAAAGGAATATGATCCGTATCGCAGAGCGTACCCTGTAAATTGCTGCAACAGTTTTTGGAACTGCATCATTTGATCCTGTCAAACAATACTGAGAGCTGAAAAAGGCAGATGCTCAAACAAGCATGCCCTAATTTCTCTTAATTGCTTTTCGTAATAAAATGTGCTTTAAGCTTTCGGGAGCCAATTATTATTGCAGTTGGAATGGCTTCCCCGTGACTAACAAGAACAGCTGGGGCAATAGCTTGCGCAATTTAGAAGGCTCTCGCTCGTCAATTTTGCTTGCCGTTGCTGTCATGGTACCGTACGCGTCGAATGGGATCGATGATATTGCAACCTGCTGCGTCGTTTCGAGTGTAGTGGAACGATGCGTATACAGCAATTTATCATCGCCAATATTGCAAAATGAGCCGGAATTAAGCGCACTGTTTCGGCATCTCTTTCTTTCCGGTTGTCAACCACGAATTCTTTCTGCCTCTAAAATGCTGTGCTCGATTGACTCAGCATATCGTGAAGGTTCAGTGTACTATATTTCGCATTTAAAACAAGCTATCGAGTCAATTCACACAAAAATCAGATACCAAGGGTAAAGTGCGTTTTAACCGGTGCACTTTAGTTAAATTCAGATAATTACCCCATTTTTGAGTTATTCTTAAATATGTATGCACGCATGTATGTCTGTCTGTATGAACAGATGTATTTAATATGTGAACTGGAATTGTGCGATAATATTATAATACGCTAGGCATTATGTGACTAAATCGTGGCAAGTAGGGTGCTCTCAGAGCTTCAAGCTCAGACGACACTACTGCGTTTGTTTTTGTTTGTCCGTTTTGTTTGAATGCTTTTTTAGACAGTACGTTGTCTAGGATGTAGGGGGCTAAAGGCAGATGCAACTGCCTGACAAAGGCGCCTCTTACAACTGGCAACGGCCCCCCTTGCAATGTCCCCCCTTGACAAAGGCCCCCCTTGCAAGATGCAGCTGCCTGACAAAGGCCTTCGAGTCCTTGCTATACACCTGTGAGACATTTCATGATTCCAATCAATGCGCGCATGCGCCAGCAATTTATCGTCAGCTAATTTCAATTCCACAGGAATACGGGTTCACTGCACACTTAAAGATAAATGGGGCAGAATGCTCGCCACCAGTTCTTTGAGCGCAATCTGCGGGTATAGAGAAAAGCGTTCTCGTCGAGTAAAGTCATTTTCGAGAAGGGATCGTGCTTACCGCAACGTTTTTCATGACTAGCGTTTCGTCTGCGGCCACGGAACACTGCTGATGCTTTGGATAATATAAGCAGTGTGCATCGAAGGGTAAGGTATAGTTGCCGTATTCAAATATGCATAACAGATTCGAGATTGGAGTAGTGGGAAAAGAATCATCTCGGTGAGGAGCAAAATAAAGTGAGAAAGAACAAAATCGGCGTCACTTTATTGGGCACCACCAAACAAGAGAACATCATAAGGAAGAAACTGCAGACGGAAAGGTTGAATCTTGGTTAACAAGTTTACCGTGTAAATTATTATGGCGTCTGTCGTTGAAAGTGTTTGATGACGGCTGCCGCGCGTGCTTGCATCGTTCAAATTTACACTGTTTGCACGTTAACTGCGGGTCGTTTCGTTGAAGTGGTGGCGCTGACGTGAGTTCAGGCTTTAAGATTGTGCTTCACATCAACCAATTTTCAAGCATGCTCATTTTGGACATGGCATCAATCCGTACACTTTTTATTAGATAACTCGTCCAACGGGTTCGGCAATGCTTACGAGTTTACCCGTATTCTCAAATACATTTACTTGAGTTCGTGGTCGCAAATTCACATGCATTTTCTGTGGTTATTGGTAACACGAAGAATGAAGAACCTCTGCGCTGAGTCTTATTCAGCCACACTTGCACACTATCGCTACGGGTGGCTCTGCTGAATTTAGACGCCCCAGTGCTACATTTTTTTTTACTGCGAATAGTTTAGCTTTGAACATGTTGCCTTGGAATGTAGTGTGGTGAGCTTGCTTCTTGCGTTCGATTAAGTGCAGCGTGAGCAAAAGGGTATAGGGCAGCGTGAGAAAAAGGGTTTAGTAAGGTGATTAACCATGCAGAAAAATAGTCCGGAGGCCTACTCTGGAAGTGGGGAAGCTGGAACTGACATTGAAAGAAACGGGAAGGAAGAAAAATGAGTGTTGAAACATAAGTTAGCGCGCAAGATTCTGAGGCGGAAAATTCCACTATCACAGTCTATCTCAGGAAGCCAACTAGCGGTCTAGCTGGATTTAACGCATGCGTCCGTTGCTCAATAAATTGAATTCTGGAGTTCCGTGTGCATAACCACGATATAACTATGAGGCATGCCGCATTGGCCGAGTCCAGACTGGAGCCACTAGGAGATCCTTTACCGCAGACCTAAGTACAACTGCTCGAGCGTTTCTTGATGCGACCGTCGCGATCGTACCCGCCACCTACGTCAGTTGTGACCATCGTGTTAGTTCTCACGTAGAGTGTGTTTATGTATGCAAAAACTTCGGGCAGCGTCCGACCTTACACTGTATAATGCATGATTCGAATCTTCTACTAAAGGCGGTGTCTAATTTTCTTGTATGGCAGGTGTTAAAAAAAGAACAGAGAAACGCGATGAAGTTTCTTTAAGGAATCACTGGCTGTAAGTTGGTTGTAGGTTGGTCTAAAAATTGTTTGTTTATCTTTTTGGCTCTTGCAGCGGTATCGTGTCCACCCCCGGCCGTGCCTTTATATGCCACAGTGAGTTTCACAAATGGTGAGCTCTCACCGGGTACAGTAGCCACCTACACGTGTGATCCGGGTTACGAACTGTTTGGGTAAGTCCTCGTCCAAGAATTCCAACTAGCCTAGACTTGCCTATAGTGATGTGCTATGGCACGGTAGCCTGACACGGGCTCAGGCGCCATGTTTGTTTTTGCTTACGAACAGTATCGCTTGGTAAAAATTACGGCTCAACAAAGTCTGAAATTTGCACAATGCTTACATCTGCTGCAGTACACAATAGTAATTACCCTAATGACTCGGTTGACGTAGGATGCAATACACAGAGCGAAGCCACACAAACGCTATTTAGACGCCAGGTGCTAGTTTGTGTTAGTGTGTTCAAAGCAGCAATTCACTTGAGAACTTGAAAGCTATAAGACGTCTTCGATGATAAGTTTCCTTGCAGGGCAAGAAATTAGAAGCATTGTAAGTGTTCTGTTTGATTGCACTTTGTGTTTTCCTGCCCCTTGTTTACTTCCTGGGGATAGGCATAGTTGATGCATATCTCAATGTACGAGGGGGACGGTGTTCAAGCAGCGCCCGAAATTGAGCACAGTGGCACGATAAATGCTCGATGTTCTCTTCGCTGCCGCAGACATCGCACGGAGCGTATTAGTCATTGCAAGAAATGCAGTGCAAGCTGATGTCCAGCAGGACTGTGAAGCTACCTTTGTGCTTCTTGAGGGCGACTGACCTGTGTGAACGTCTTTGATTTAGGGGTGCCCTTCCCCAACGTGCGAGAACTCACAGCAACTTTCATTAATTGGAAAAGAAATCTTGTCAACAATGTGCGTTACATTTTGCAGACTTGATGGCCACATTGGATCTATGTTGCTTGTTTTGTCGCTTTATTTCCATAAAGAGACTGAGATGACGGCGCTGTCACCTACCAGACAACTTTCGTATCAGCTGCTGGATATATAAAATCGCCGTAAAACTGCTTAACAAGTGCTAGGTTTTAACTATAACACAGCAAGAAGTCAGTGTTCTTGTAGTTTTTCATGGTTTTCAAACGCGAAAATTAGTATTAGCCAGTCGCAAGCTACGTATCCTACTAGCATGAACGTTTAAACTTGTTTCTGGGAATTTTTCTTTTGTACTCGGATTGCGATAGCCATCAGCACATAGTTGCCTCTTGTAGGGCACACTAGCCTTAACGAAACTGATAAAAGCTCTTGTGATCAGAAGGTAATGAACGTGAGAACTTTCCATTGTACGAAATAAACGCTGTGCAGTACTACTTGCTACTACTTGCAGTACTACTTGCAGTACTACTTGCAGTACTACTTGCTAGTCCCAGAGGTAGCACAGGCGCAAGTGGCAGCACTGTGGTCCCAGTGGAGCAGTGAAATTTATTCGCCCAGCTTTTGTTCCCAGTGGAGCGGTGAAGGTAATACCTTCTCGTGAAACCTCAAAGAGGTATTTAGTTAGCGGCCTCAAGGTAGGGTGATTAGACCTCCGGAAATGCCATCCATGCCACAGAACATGATTAGAAGCAATTGAGTACGCTGGGACTTAACATTCGCGAAGGTATCCTTTGACACATTGAAACGGGAAGCCATAACGCGGGTATTGCATTTACGTTATTTTGCTCGACAGTCTTCGATTTTTAATCAAGGTGGTGCGTAAGTGAGTGCTTGATTCGCAGAATGGAGAACTTCTATGTCAGTCATCAGACGTATTGTGTGTAGTCAGGAAATAGTTAATAACAGGCACAATTCGAGCCATGGAAATGTTGCAATCGAAAACGGAAATCCTTGCTGGGACATTGCTAAACTGACGCTAGTCGGAAAACGCTCGCTATAGCTAAAATGTCTTTATGAGCGGAAAAGGTGACACTTAGAATCTATTTAAAAGTAGCAACAAGGCTTCAGCGAGCTTCGCGCTTATTTGAGGTTGTTGAAACTTTTTACTTCATACAATTTTTCCTCTCCGAGATTTGATCGGAGCTGAAAAGTTGGACTGCCGCAATTGTTATGTAAGAGAAAACTAAGAAAATCGCTTATTTGAAAGCTTACCAGCTGCCCCGGATATTTAATTTTGCGCACTGCAACTTGGTAGACGCTAATGAAGAAAAAAGAAATGAAGAATGCATTGGAGTTGTATCACCTTACCATTCAGCACAGAAGTCTTGCTTTAAAGGGCAATACAGAAGCTAAAGAAAAGGTGCCGTAGTGGAGGATTCCTGGTTAGGTTTAACTGGCTGATATTGTTTAGTTCGCAGCCAAAGCTTGGGACACAAGCGTGTTGCAGATTACGTACTAGGGATGCGAATGCTACGGCTAGTAAACGAATCCGCGACGTCGTGCTTGTCAGCATGCCAACTCGAGAGGGCAGTCCCACGATTTTTTACGATGGATATTGAAGATGTCGATCTCAGCTAGAAACGACAGTGAAACATACTAACTCACTGAAGGTCTGCTTTTTATGTATAAAAACAAAAGAAAATTGCGCTGCACACTGCTACGAAACATATTGAGTTGGAATACAGCTAATAATCACTAGAAAGGCAGTGGTTAACGCTTTCTTGAGGGAAAAAATAGCGAAAGTTGTCAGTCGCTTTCTGCCAACGTTACTGCTCAAACCTTCACGGGAGGTGGAGAAGACATACGATACATTTGCAAGTATACTGCCGAGATTACTTTTTATTCTGAGCATGGAGACGGAATTTGAATGATCATTGGTGGGCATTAGTGGGTAGCTTAGTGTTAGCGTTCCCTTATTGAGACGAATGTATTACAATGTTACACTGAACAAGGCTGAACATTTTGGTGAAGTCTTTACTCTGAATAACTATATGAAAACAGCGAAATGCCGTAGTAGTACTGTATTACACAGCATTACAATGGCCGAGGCAGTCTATCGTGACATGTTTCAATGTTGTTGCCGACACCGAGCACCAGAACAGATCACCAGAACACCCTGGTGAAGTCAATGACTCGTTTGTTTTTAGTTTGGCAGCTGTTCTTGCTTTTAGAATCTGTGTTTTCTTGTTGGAAACCGTCCTTGAGTTGTGTTCTTTCGCCCATTATCCAGGTTAACAACCTTGTGAATTTTCTCGAAGGCTGTTTTACATTCCTTCATATAAAGTACGCCTGGAGGGCCGCTCGCCAAAAAAATAATTATACCACATCCCCGAGGTTTTTGAACTCTCTGTTGTTTCAGCAAACAACTACGAAGTAAAGGTCATTTGCCTTATGCCCTCGGCGAAAAGCGTAGCTTGCAAAACTAAAAATGCTGTTGCTCTATTGCCAATACAACACCTTGATTTAGTTGTAAAAATAAATACTCCAGTGCCAGCGGGGAACATAAGCTGGCATCTAAAGTGATGACGGAGGTGAGCTGTGCACAGTAAAAAACTTCTAGCTTAGGTTCTGTGCTTGGCATGTTTGTAGAGGATTACGCTGCTTACTCTGGGCCCTGTTTTTTTGTTTCTTTCGTGCGCGTTTGCAAATGACGTTGAGTTGCCGTACGATTTGCCTCGCAGCTCAGCAACAAGGTCATGTTCAGACCAAGGTCGATGGGTCGGTGGTCTTCCATACTGCGGTAAGTTGCTACGGTTCCCTGTAAAACTATCCCGGATTAATTAAAACACCGAGGCGAAAATTTAGATTTGTGACAGATGGCGAAGTCAGAAAACAAGGGGAAATAAAACGAAATGCTCTAGCATGGTGTGAGACAGTAGTCAAGGGCAGTAATATGCTAATAATAGCAACATAACTCCTTTCGCTGTTCAAAGGCCGACAGAGAAAGCTTCCTGGAAAGAGTCACTGAGTTTTTTTACAGAAGTTTAGCAGCGTATATTTATGTCCACTCTGGTAGGTAAACGCAAAACGCAACCAATTTTTTGTTTTGTTTCTGCAAAATGCACTTTTGTTGTATTAGGCAACCCTAAAATTATCTCCACGATATAAATTTTATTTACAGAATTTTCCTTATTAATTGTTCAGTGTAATGACATTTGTATCACTCGAGGTGCCAATAAACCAATCTATATTTACAAATTTTTGTCTGTTGTGATTCAAAGAACTAGCCACGTTACCAATAATTAACCGAGCAGCCCTTCTTATATCTTTTCTGGTAACGATGACGGTGCTTGTTTGCCATGTTCGAGCACTACGCACTTAACTACGTTCCAGATATGCTCCACTGAGTAAGTAAAACACATTTGTACAAAGTAGCGCTTACAAAGTGGAACCTATGTGGAACAAATGTACTTAAGTATCGGCTCTTCCATCGTTGTAGCTATAAGATTCACTAAGTAAGAGTAACACCTTAATTTTGTTTCACGTAGTTTCCACTAACTGGATTAGACATCTATAAATGCTTCACTTACTCAATGGAACCTACGTGGTACGAACACCTTTGAGCTTCCGTTCTTTTGCGGACCTCCTTTCGACTGTTACTATGTAATGCTCTTATATTCGTTCCACATTGGTTGCATGTTGCAACTAATGAAGTGTGAAATCCTAATCTCATTACGCATAAGTTCCGCCCAGTAAGTGGACGATATCAAGATTAAGGGTGTACATGCTGATCGAACTTTGATCTTCTTGCAGCGGTGAACGTGGCGTACGGCAAGCCGACAAACCAGTCGAGCACGGTTCGGGGCGGCGACTCAAAAAACGCCAACGACGGCGACCTGACGACGCTACACGAGAACCGCTTCTGCACCGAGACAAAACTGGAGAACGCCCCCTGGTGGCAGGTGGACCTCCTTCGGCCGTACCAGGTCCGCGTGGTGCGCATTCTCACCAGGGGGTGCTGCGGTACGTGCCCCGTGCTTGGTTTAGGTTTAGCTTTGAGTTATAAATGGCACGCACTCACTACGGCGAATAGTCCAATGCAATGACCGTTGTGATCATCGGCAGCACCATCTGTCTATTATCCCACTGCAGCACGAATGCCTCTAAAAGCGGCCTTTAGTTAGCCCGGTATTGCTACAGCCGAATTCATTGCTGCGATAAGAAATCTCATAATTTCTTCGGACTGTCTAATCTGCTGTAGTTTTCGAGTGCGCCACTCTTCCCTTGCCACCCGTTATGCCGCTTTCACAGGCCACTGATTGCCTACTCTACGCGAATCATGATACTGAACTTCGCTTTTTTGCTCTTGATTTCACGTTTCGAGTGTCCCTTCTTATGCACCCGTTTGTATTCCTGTCTCTTAATGTTACGCGTATCACACTCGATCGTTCTCTGCGAAGTTAATGTGAGGATTATGGGGTTCCTTCAAAACACTGCACGTTCCCACATGAGGGGATGGGCCAGGAACCAGGAGGTTGCGCACACAGATAATTACAGAAAGGAATGAAGAAACGGAAAAGGTAAAACTTGGAGGCAATGAATAGTGTATCTTTGAGAAGTGATACATGATGAATGGATTAACACATTTAAAATAAGAAAAATATTCATAGAACAATTTAGACTTGGAGCAATAATTTAAAGTAACTATAACAGGCAAAGTAACGAAAGTAGGAATTAGCATGGTAAACATATCGTAGCTTGAATGAAATACCACGCAGCGCCAGACGTGTTCCTATGGCTAGTTATTTGTTTCCTGTTAAGTTTGTTTGTTATCCTTCATGTTTCCGACTGATATTTTAGCAGCAGCAGCATGTGCTCGTAAGCCGCACTCACTTCGTGTTGTCGCGGTGATACCTTGGTGATACAACCAGTACATCTCTGTTCCCATTATAAGGTACAAACAACACGCCGCAATATGATTAGGCACTCTTTTCTTTTCTGCTTTCTTTTTTGTTCTCACACAGTACTAATCTTTCTTTTGATTCGGGATTGATCTTGCTTCCTTTACTAAACGAATTATCATTATCTTCTTGCCGGCGTTTCGTATCGCAATTGTCATTGTATTTTGAACTATAGCACATGCTCTAATCAGTCAGTGCCTCTCTTGACGCCTGTAAGGTATTCTAAAGTATTCCATAAATATTTAATTTCACGGCTTAGTTCCAACGATCAAAAGTAAACCCACGTCGCCATACCTTTTACGAAAGCACAAACTTTTCTACTGAGTATGACTGACGGATTTCAACAACAAAATTACAGCAATTACTTTTTCTCAGTATGCGAGACACATTTGGAAGACTTCGATACAATGAGAAGAAATTCTTGGACGTGACTGCCAACACAAGAAAAACCTGTTCGAAATCTTGACAGTTTCTCACACTGCCTTTTTTCGGAGGGCTCTTCTTACAGGAGTATACATCTCACGTATTCAGGTGATACGCTTTCTTTAAGAGGTAGAAATAAAAATGACAAAAATTCGAATTTCGTCGGAAATTGCGTAACTTACGTCTGTAGCGTACTCATGAGTTTTCGAAAAGATTTACGCTTGAAGAAATAGGAGACATGACGCAAGAGTGAAAGTTCAGGTCATTTTAACAATTGCGAGTGCATATTTGCTTTTAATCTTTGCTACTCTAATGGCAGATGCAATGAATAATTTGTAGGTTTTGTCAACGTTCGCGAGGTGTTAGATTCCTATCTGAAAGCGTAAATGTTACTTGAAGTATTTCACTGATCTGAATCCCCAATTCTTTCCAATTGATTGCCTTGGATTCATCAAAATGTTGCAGCTGCACTTCTTAAAGAAGCTTATTTGTGTAAGGCACAAGAAACACCGGTGGAGGCCTGACAAAGGCTCGCCGCGAGTACAGAAGCAGTTTACAGTTGAAAACAGTAACTATCAAGTATGGCAAGAAGACGCAAAGAGGGTCAATTAGCAAAAACTTATTGCTTCAAGACATGAATGAAGATCTAACAACACAAATGTTTCATTTTTGTGTGAGAAGCACGAAAGTGCAAGTACACTGAAATTTAGATGTTAATACAGGCTTTATCAAAATTTAAGCATCAGTTAATAAGCAACAGATGTTTGAGTCAGGGGTGCTAATAATTATAGGCACGGTTACGTTCTAACAACCAATGGCTGTCAGCTGCGAGATCAAAACCAGACCGATATCCCAAGGTAAAAAGATAGCAGGTCAGTATCCGCACGGCAATATATAGAAACGAAGAAGGAGAAAAACAAGGAATGAAGGAGCATGGACGCATACACTTAGAGGCGTTACTTGGCCCAGCCTTGTTATCTGTAGTATGCACTTTCTGGTCAAACAGCTCTAGTGCATGACCTAAATTTGGTGATGGTAAAAAATTATTGACATGCTCATTTAACTAATTTCCCGTCAGTGACACTTGATATTACACTGAAGCTTTTTTATGAGTAGTTCTTGCCCCTTGGTAACTGGTGGCGTAATTAAGTAATGCATACCACTCTGTGCCGTTTCCTACTACACATTGACATAATTTGTTTTTGAGTACACAAATGAAAAACTTGTATTGGTAATCACGTTCTAGCGTGAAGTGCCTTTCTGCTAGATTTACGTGCGGATTCATAGGGTAATTCCTAAAACAGTGAAAGGGACTTTCGCAGATATCGAAAACGCAAGCCAGTGAAATCCACCTTAATTTACTTACCGCAACTCGCACCTTTCTTCGATGTAAGTCATGTGACACGCACATAACGGCAACGCTGATGAGCCTCGGGTCCGGCACGAACGGGGGGCACGTGGAAGGATATGGATATAAGAACACACCACGCTTAAGAAGTTTACACCCCGTGGATCGTATCTTGTCCCACAACAATCATCGTCTGTCTCGCCCGCATTCCTTTCTTTAACGCTTCAAGTCCGGTACTTCCAAGTCACGAACGGCTTGCGCGTTATCAGCGTGAAACAGCATTCTCGACAGAAAAGTAGCGAGCGCTGACTTTTCAAGAAGGGAAACGCAAGCAAGGCAGATGACTATTATTGTTGTGGGGCAAGATAAGTGCCATAGGGTGTAAACTTTTTTAAGAGTAATGCCTGTCTTGCGACAAGCAACACTGGTTCCTAGTAGATATGCAAGAGAAGTAGAACTATAGCAAAGTACAAATGAAGCCATGGTTGGTTTGGTGTGATTTTTTTTTCAGTAAATTAATGGCACGTAAAGTTGGTAAGCGATGGTCATCCGGGGCAGACAAGATTAGATTTGTAATGTACGATTTGGGCCTACACTATTTAGCAAATTTACACCATGTGGGGCTTATCTTGTCCCACAACAATAATCGTCATGTCTTGCTCGCATTTCCTTTAACGCTTCGAGCCCGGTACACTCTTAAGCAAAATTGCACCCTTTTGCCACATAACGATAACCGTCGTCTTGTTCGCATTTCCTTTCTTTAACGCGCCGTGCCCGGTACTTCCCAGTAACGAACGGCATGCACGTTATCAGCATGACTTAGCATTCCCGACAGGAAAGTAGCGGGCGCGGCGTTTTCAAGAAAGGAAACGCAAGCAAGGCAGCTGACAATAATTGTTGTGTGGCAGAGATACACCCTAAAGGATGTACTTTTTTGCCTAAGAGTGTATACTTCCATGTCACGAGAGGCTTGCGCGTTATCAGCGTGACACAGCATTCTCGACAATAGCGAGCGCCGAGTTTTCAAGAAAGGAAGCGCAAGCAAGGCCGAGTACGATTATTATCGTGGGACAAGATAAGCCCCAAATGGGGGTGTAAATTTTTTTTTGAAAAGTGTTAGATTAGATTATGGGGTTTTACGTGCCAAAACCACTTTCTGATTATGAGGCACGCCGTAGTGGAGGACTCCGGAAATTTCGACCACCTGGGGTTCTTTAACGTGCACCTAAATCTATGTACACGGGTGTTTTCGCATTTCGCCCCCATCGAAATACGGCCGCCACGGCCGGGATTCGCTCCCGCTACCTCGTGCTCAGCAGCCTAACACCATAGCGACTGAGCAACCACGGCGGGTTTTGAAGAGTGTAGTTAGTCTTACGTGTCAGGCGAAAATGGAACCGTAAAGATGAAAAAAAAAGGTAGAAAGACAAATGTAAGCGCCGCGCTTGTGTTTGTCTTGCGCTAGTCTTCTTAGAGTGTACATGCCAGCCGCGGTTGCTTAGTGGCTATGGTGTTGGGCTGCATGCTAAGCACGACGTCGCGGGATCGAATCCCGGCCACGGCGGCCGCATTTTGATGGGGGCGAAATGCGGCCGTGTATTGAGATTTATATAAACGGGTGGACTAAAACTTCCGCGTACTGATATTTAGGTGCACCTTAAGGAACCAAGTTGATTCAAATTTTTGGAGTCCCCCCACTACGGCGTGCCTCATAATCAAATCGTGGTTTTAGCACGTTAAACCCCATAATTGCATTTTTTTTCAGGGGGTGGGTCCCAGATGGGTGTCGGTGGCAACAATTTGCTGCTTTCGAGTGATACGACAGAATAGAGAAATAATGTTATTCATGTGCGGTCTCGCAGGCCATCAGCCACTGCACGACCTGGAGATTCGAGTGAGCAACCAGTCGAGCTTGCAGGGAAGCCGCCTGTGCGCATGGTATCCGGGGACACTAGGTGAGTGGCATGAATGCAAGAGGATCTCTTTCTTTCTCATTCCTTTTGCTTTCGTCTTTTGTTCCTTCCTTCATTCTTCCTTTCTTTCACTCTTATTACTTTCCTTGTCTGTTTCTATTTTGCAGTGACGCACACTTAAACTGCAGAGAAACGTGCGATTGTTTGCTTATACACAGTACTGCCCCGCATACGTAGTTCTCATTAGAGTTTGAACCTGATGATATGCAGTGCTAGGTGGTAAAATAATCGCATACAAAGCTAATAGCCAAAGCTTGAAAAGGATCGCGGTTCACATAGAAAAGAGAAAGAATACTAAAGAGCCATTTAGGGCTCCGGTGCAATAGCTGGAAAGGCTTGGAAGATTGTTCGTAGTTCATTCTCGTGTTTATATCCAGCATTCATTTCTGCTTTTCGCTATGTTAACTCCGACAGAATGCGCTACAGCCAAGTTCTTGATATTAAGAATATGGTGCCTCATTGCTCCACGGCAAGCTACATCTTTTAATGCCGTCGGTACACATATAAGGCAGCCAGTGCACGTACAAATTGTCTTATTTACTGAAACGGTGCACTGAAACAGTGGTGAGTGTATGTACAATTGACTGCGTGATCGTAGTGAAGTCATAGTTTTTAATATCATTCGTTATTATTGTCTCCTTTTATGACGCAACTATACTTGTCGTTCCAGGTACAGTAAAAAAAAAACGAATTTGTTTTTCTTTTATATATCAGTCCTTTCGCTATAGCCGTCTTCACAGAAAAGATACATGGGCACCTAAGGTAGTGCAATCATAATCGACATCTCTCTTCAATATAGACCTTAGTTCACTAGTTGCGGGTTCATTACAGTGAGGTTCTGCTCTCTATGATTCGCGAAGAACAACTAATGTGCTGTTTATGCACACGGTAGCAATGTCAGAAAAACCCAGACGGTGATTCACAGAAAGCAGTCATTTTGTTCAGCGCAGTGTTCTCATCGCTTCACCTTTCAGAGGACGGATCTACCAAGGATTTCGAATGTGCCTACCCAATCCTTGGCCGCTACGTGTACATTCACATGGTTGGCGGTGAAGGATCGCTCTCTCTCTGTGAAGTCATGGTTTTCACAACGCAAGGTAAGAATTTCGTGACCACTCGCTTGACTGCTTTTTTTACTTCTTTAGTGCGCCTCAAATCACAAAATTGGTAAAGCGTCAGGTGTAAATGACTAAAAAGAACGATTCTAGAGTTTAAGAGAATCGCCTCGATACAACTATGAATTCCTCCATGGCTGAACAAACATCACTATGGTAGTTTCCTAGAGAGGAGGCTCTTTGATAATTTTAGAATTGAAAAATTATACCAAGTTGCCTGAACGTTAATTCTAAAATGTTTTTCCTTAAAGAAGAAAAACAGTGGATGAACACAAGAAAAAATGATCTATGGTCTCATCTTCCGCACCGACTGGGCAAATAGTGATGGTGCCAGATCAGCCCTGTGACGAAAAAAGTTTAATTCTGGTGCTCGACAGCGTAAGTGGGTAAAAATTGTTTCAGTTTTTCTGGTGCGAAAATAATTTTTTGTGCCGAAAGAATAGGAGGTGTCGCTGTTCTGAAAAATTAGCTATGAAAATAAACCTTATTGATCTCCATTGCTCTCCACGGAGAGCACATATCTGACAAAAAGTGAACGATGTCACACTTGAGGTCAAACACGATCAGTACAATAAATAATTAATTCGATATTAGTTTCTTGAACTAGCTATTTCTGGGGGAACACTCTCTCCAGCTTAGGAAGAACGTTTTTTTTAATCGTCTGCGCGTAAGTTTTTCTTGATTAAAAGAAAGTTTGAGTTATGGAACTCGTAGCTGTATATAGGTACAACTTCGCGACAAGATGGGGCATAAGATAAGAGAGTGGATACCTTGTGTCTCCTCTTTACCTTGCGTCCTGTCTAATCTCGCAGCTTGTATCACTGCATCCGTGGCAACTAGTCAAGCTATCAGCCCTATACACTAACGTAGCGATTAGTATAACAAGTTGGGCATTACAAGGGCTAAGAGTAGTCTGCACTCGCATCGGGCTGCTCTGTCACTAACTAAGGTGCGCGGTGCCATATGCAACGGGAAGTGCTGCGCTATAATGCGCGAACTAAGGTGAATTTTGACTCAGTCGAGCAACATTTACGTTATTTAACTAGACTTTCTAACCTTTTGTAATGTTTCTCTTGCGATCACTTCTGTCTTTCTTCTCCCAATAGTTCTCTCAATATTTTATCATTTTCTGTTGTGCTGGGTCTTTAAGGAAAACAATACGCCTTTTAAAGAACGGAGAGTGTTTCGTTTGCACACACACACACACACACACACACACACACACACACACACACACACACACACACACACACACACACACACGCACACGCACACGCACACACGCACACGCACGCTCGCACGCACGCACGCGTATATACATATATATATATATATATTTAGAAACGAAGGTGCACACTTACGAAAATTGCATCTTTAGCTGGAGAGAGCGTTCCCCCAGAAATAGCTAGTTCAAGAAACTAATATCGATTTTCGTAAGTGCGCACCTTCGTTTCTAAAACTAACTATGCACCGGACCTACAGAACTTCTCATTGAATTATATATATATATATATATATATATATATATATATATATATATATATATATATATATATATATATATATATATATATATGTGTGTGTGTGTGTGTGTGTGTGTGTGTGTGTGTGTGTGTGTGTGTGTGTGTGCGTGTGTGTGTGTGTGTGTGTGTGTGTGTGTGTGTGCGTGTGTGTGTGTGTGTGTGTGTGTGTGTGTGTGTGTGTGTTTGTGTTTGCGTCAGTGACGATCGTCATGGGAAATTTGAGTGGTGCGTCTTGCTTAAGAAGTCCCCTATGCTAATACAATGCGCGGCAGTATATATTCATCCGCATTTTCAACAAAATATAAAGAAAGGGCTTAAAAAGAACGGCTGCTGAGGCATCTTTCGCCAGTCGTTTCATTTCGGGCAGCTTATACTCTTGTTTTGTTTTTTTGCATTCTTGAAACACGGAATGAGGTTATATAAATGCACGTGGCCTGCATTATATTTTGTAAAGTGATGACAAGCGCTGAGAACTATAACCTCCCAACATTTCTATCTATTTTCCTCACATTTTTCGTCCATTTTATTTGTTCTTTACAATATTGTTTAGTAGATGTGACTCGCCGCTCTATGAATCTCTTATTTCTCTTGAAAGTTCATGGTCTTACTACTTCTTTCACGGACATAGAACTAGATAAGAAACGACCAAAGAGGCTATGAAAACTCTTCAAGAAGGCCGATAAAACGAACTAAATATTATGAGGAAACTATAGCATAGGTGGTGGTCGTTACCTCGAACCGGCAGGCTTCATGAAAAGGATGTCAGCCTGGCTACAGATACGAATTCGAATCCACGCTGAAAAAAAAAATAATAATTTGCGTTTCCGCTCGCACGGCCTGCAGGGAGGGAAATACAGTCAGCCTATTTCCGCTTTAATGGCCTGCAGAAGAGACAAACAAAGCAGCACTCATAAACAAACTGCGTACAGCAGCACCTAGTAGTGGCCAGGGGAGTTAAGAATAAGAGGTGAGGCAGACAGCATTACGGCAAGATCCCGTGTTTGCTAGTGAAGGCTATCTTATAAAAATCATGCGTAGTATTCAAATATGCCCCAGCAGTGAGTGTATTGAGGTTAACACAAATTAAGTGAGAACGCAACCGAATGTTATTGCCAACCTTGTAACGGTTTGCTACACGAGCTGAGTGGTAGGCCTGCAGGTTCTTGGGCGGCGGAATGAAGACCATACACATACATAAAATATGAATTCGTCATTTCAGTAATAAAGGTCTTACCACAAAAACTTGAGGCCCTGAACCATTTTATATCGAAGTCGAAAAATGGTATTGAAGTCAAAATAGACAATTTCAGAAATACGTTTCCGCAAAAAGTACTTCAATGCGTTCAGCAGACGCGGATTTATTGAAAACCGAAGGCCGTGCATGATACGCTTCGCGTGGCTTCTGCCCCTTCTTAAATGCCTTGCACTGCAAAAGCTGCGGCAGAGCGGGGCGTTCCCACGACACTCCGTCTAATGAATGTTACCGTGGCGCGGAGTTCAAATTTGATTTTGGATGTTCATGTAGAAGCCACTATTTTAGGTTTTGGCGCCTACAACGCACCAAACTTAAAGCCCCTGGATGGGGGTCTGCGAATAAAACCGAGTCAAATACTAATCAAAGAGTGCTAGAAGGGAATCTAATCGAATATCAAGTACATTTCGAATAGTTTTCGAATAATAAATAGCCGTCATCACAATTACTAAAGAACGATACTCACGTTCCAGTATTCTTAATGTTAGTAAGTTTCTGTCCTTACAAGTGAGTTATGAAGCGTTGTTTATTAAAACCACAAATGGAGTATTAGGAGCAAACACGTAGTTTCTTTGCATGCAGAGGACCTTTCAGAGTGTGCGAGCAATTGCTGTACAGCCCGTAAAGTATGGTTACCTAAGGGATGTAGCCTGCTCCAGTACACAACCTCTCTATAGTATGTACTCTAAGAAAAGTTTACACCCTTTGGAGTGCCCCTTCTGCCACACAAGAATAATCGTCATCTGCCTTGATGCGTTTCCTTTCTTGAAAAGGCCGCGCCCGCTACTTTCCTGTCGGGAATGCGATCATGTTTATAACGCGCATGCCGTTCGTTACTGGAAAGTACCGGGCTCACAGCGTTAAAGAAAGGGAACGCATCAAGGCAGATGACGATTATCGTTGTGTGGCAGAAGGGGCACTCCAAATGGTGTAAACTTTTCTTAGAGTGCTAACCTCGGAAGTGAAACTTAACCATACTTCCGCTCTGATTTCATGTTTACTTTGCTGCATTCGGTGTTTATAAATATGCGAAAAGTATTAAAAACATTCACATTCACGAATAGTGTCTATACGATTAGAAGACTAAATCGAATAGGACCCCATTCCATTAATTATTCGAAAGTTTTGAACATTGGCACACTCCTGGCCCTGGATCGTCTAAATGTAGCGCCAACTGCGTGCAGCGCCTCCTGGTATGGTCCAAGCGAAAACCATTCAAAATGTGCGCGCTCGACACGCCGCGTTTTATTATGCGGCCGTACGATCTTAACAGGTCAATACGTTAGTTAACCTGCCATTACCCGCCGTGGTTGCTCAGTGGCTATGGTGTTGGGCTGCTGAGCACGAGGTCGCGGGATCTAATCCCGGCCACGGCGGCCGCATTTCGATGGGGGCGAAATGCGAAAACACCCGTGTGCTTAGATTTAGGTGCACGTTAAAGAACCCCAGGTGGTCAAAATTTCTGGAGTCCTCCACTACGGCGTGCCTCATAATCAGAAAGTGGTTTTGGCATGTAAAACCCCAAATATTATTATTATTAACCTGCCATTATAGGCTTTCGCTGCTTTCCCTTTCCCTTTGGGTGAGCAAGCAGAAACGAGCCTGGTTCTCTATGATTCCATTCTGATCTCATCACTCGCCACGTCGACAACGTGTTGGCCGAGTTCCCAGCAACGGCACCCCGCAGTGACGTGGTTGTGGTACAGGATACGGGTGAAAGTGCCTTGTTAATCTGCATAGTCGATTAAAAAGAAAAAAAGAAAATAAACGGTTGGGTAGGGACTTGCGCACCGGTTCAGCGTCTCTATCTAGCCCTGCCTTGCTTTCCCTTTGCACGAACAAGCGGGGAAGAACCAGGAATCGCGATACCAGCTGCCGCCACAGGCACCTCTGGCCGGTCGCAAACGCGCGCTCCGTCTGAGAACAGCGAACGATCAGCGCCAGGCGTGCTATGTGCTACGGACTGCGGACTGGCTTTGTCCTGCACCAGCTTGATCGACGGATATTAGCCACATCCAACTTGCGCATTCTGAGGCGCTATCAGTAGCTGCATGCGAAGCGAAGCTTGCCAAGGGGTCTAACCACCAGCGGCCAGGAGGTGAGCGCTTGCTTGCAGGCGCACGTGTCACCTGACCTTCAATTTCGCATGGTCGACGCCAGTTGAGTGTTCAAAACTAGTCGTAATTAGCGAGGTCCAACGGCTACGACACCGATAAGCAAGGTGGCCAAAGTTTAATTCCTACGCGGGCGGCAGCGGCCGAGCGTGAGCAGACAATATTCGGCTTGTTTCAGAAGTGCGTAATTCTTACCGAACTTCGAAAACAGATTGTCGCTTACTTCGTCTAGTTTATTGAGCTGCGTCAACAAACCTACACAGTAGCAGTTGGAAGAAGCGCACTCATCCAAACAACTTTCTTTGATGTCAGCTATTGGCCAAAAACAGCGGCGTATGGAAATCTGCTATATTGGGAAATAAAGCGCCCAAGAAAGAGTGAGGCTTCCGTCGAAAAGAGAACGTTTGAGAAAAAGATGACTTCACGCTGCGCTTGCGTGCTCCGCGCGTCGCACACGACTGCGCAGTTTGGCTGAGATGTTCACAGTAGCGTATGCTCTTCGCGGACTGTGTTTTATCACCAAACCCAAAGGATGTTTCAGGACTCTTTTAAGTGTCATCATCAATGCCATAAGGTTAGCGCCACCTCGTATCCTTGCAGAGTTCTCTCCTGACCGGTGCGGCAACCAGGTGGAGCCTCTGGAACTGACCACGTTCATCCGCAAGTGTTACGAGTTTCAGGGCAGCCGAGGAGGTTCCTTCCAGGACGCTTCATCTTATTGCAAGGCGAGTACCTGCAGTGCAATTACTGTGAAGATTCATTGTAAGGATATATCACGGCACTGGCAAGAGAAAGAACAACAAGAAATGATGGACCAAGCACTGGCTCGTTACTGTCAACGCTTATTGAAGAGAACGCAATAAGAGCAGTTAAATTCGTCAAAGAGGCCACGTACCCACAGTGAAGCTGCACACGTGTTTCAGGTATAAAGAGCGACACATAGAATGAGGAACGAGCAGAGAAACCTGAGGAGTGCATCTGTTATCTGAACAGGATAATTTTTTTTCCGCATATAAAACAACTTTTAAAGTTTATTTTTACAGGCCTCAGCTGGCGAGAGCTCAACCAAACTTTGGCATGTCCGTACGTGCTCCGATCAGTCTTCGGCGTGTGAGGGGACAATTTTCAAAGAATCCCGAAAGACAGGAAATGAGGTAGCTAGATGGAACGTTGCAAGTGGGGAGTAGATTAGATGTGAGTGCCGGATATTCCCTCAACTGATGTCGGGTAATATATCTGCTGTCTGGAATCGATGAAGTAGTTTGCCGCAAAACCTTGAACTGCTCGTGGGCACACTCAGTTGAACCTAATTTGGCGATGTCCCACTCCGGCGTTTACCAGAGAGGGCAGGAAAGGTTACTAACGAAGAATGGTCGTAGTGGAAGAGCAAATATATTGCGGTGACGCTAGTGACTTGGTCTAGCCAACAAATGGGGGCGAGATCAAGTCTCTAAGTGTTAATGATACCTTTGCATGGCACTCGAAAATACCTCTGGGCCTTTAGGGATTCGCTCTCAGCAAACGCAGTTTCTGACACATGCGCCTAGGAAAAGTGGAATACCGAGGTCAGAAACTGAAAGGAGTACTAAAGAAGAGACATCAGTGGTCAAACAAAGAATACGTGTTGTTCTACTATTGTCGATCACTAGGAAGACTTTAGATAGACATGCTAAAATTATTTCTATCAAGTTTACTTTAGTTTATCAAAACATGATTGCGCGATAGCAGGATTGCAGGATGGCGGAATAAGCAGGAATGTGCAGAAAATGGTCAATAAGGTCAGGTGATTGTCTTGGTACCCTCTTTCATTGAAATGGGTTTTCGAGCCGATTTGATTAGTCTGTCATTCTTTTATTTGTATGATAGTCGTGGATACGTCGGGTCATTTATTTTATTCTCTCCGTAACACCTGAAGCGATTTGATTCTTTCTTTCAGCTGCTTTTCAGCGTGTAGAAGCCTCACGGCATCACGAATAACTACTAAGTGCGATCTCTATAAGATTAAGGTTAACAGGAAGTCGGAAGCTTAAATCAATCTACATTGGGCGAGCAAGAGAAGCCACAAGGCAGAGCCAATGTTTCGTCGAGATGGCATGTGCCACAGAAGAAACTCCAAAGCACCTGTTGTGTAATTGTCCCTCGAATGCAGATCAGAGGAATGACTTTCGGAATGCTGCCCCTTCCGCCTTCCCCAGTGCAAGGTAGCGAACCAAACTCACCTTAGTTAACCTCCTCGCCTTTCCCTTATCACGCCTCTCTGTCACATCTAGAATGTCACGTACTGGCAAGGGAAAGTCGACCTGCGAAATGCGCCAGGTAGAGGTTTCCTTCTTCCGCACACTGCTGAGTATCATTTGGAATCATACTTCTTACCGGTGTCCTAGTGATGCGAGGTCCAAACCACGTGTCCCACCTCACTTGCTTCCAGGCGCGCGGGGGTCTGTTGGTCCACAGCGTGGACGACCTGACGCTTCCATTCATCTCGGCTGAGCTGGAGCGACGTCGAGAGAAACTCAAGTCCAAGCTGGTCTGGATGGGCGCACAGCGACGCACAGGCATCGGGCAAGGAAAAAGAGGCTGGTTTTGGGTCAGCGGTGAGCGACTTCATGTTCTTCTAGTTTCTCCTTTTAGCGCAAGTTAACAACTGCTCTAGAAATCAAGGCGCAAGTAAAGAAATAGGCACGGCAAGGTCAAGCACTGACAACTAGTTAAATTTAATTTATCGGATGGGAATCATCATACGAGGAACAGTATGCTGAGCCTTTATTCCTTTACACTGGCGTTAGTTAAAGGAAGACTAAAAGCACTATGGTGGCTAGATGACTAAAGACCTTTTTTCGCATACACTAGGGCAACGAGCGACTGACATCATGCAAACCACATCGCTCTTTTTTATATATATTAGATGGGTCCGTTGCCTCCATTACTATATATTAGTGGTGTTGGGCCATGTATGATATTCTTTGAAATAAATAAACACCTTTTGCTAGTCAGCACCTTGTCTTGTCACACCGGCTCGTTCCTTTGTGTCCTTGTTGCTTTTTCGCGCTGTTGCAATGACGAAGTGTTGCTAACTCGCCCTGTTCACCTTTACTTTAAGCGTCTAAACAGATGCTGACGCCAAGGAGAAGAGCCGGCTTTTCTCCTACGGCTAATCAAATACGTATAATAGGTCTGCAAATGTTTTAAGCAAGAGAGGAAAAAACCCGCCGAGATAATTGCCACAGTTCGCAATCGTCACTTGTCAAGCACAGAGGAGGTCGTTTCCGCACGCATGTCGCCCTGCAACTACATGACTCTCATCCGTACAAACAAGATTCTGAAGAGCTGGCTAGTCGGCACGTAGGAGGTGTCGATGCATATAGAGAGTATAACATTTAAATCGAAACTAATGGCAGGCATTGGATAGTTGTAGCATGACAGACGGTTTTACAATAACAAAGCCTCAAAGCATTTATTTTTCTCTTCCGGAATTTAAATATTTACGTTTTCTGAGAGAAATACTAAGGGGTCGCTTACGTAGTTGTCCTGTGCGAGTAGTGCTCTGTCTTACACTACTTGTTTTGGGTTCGAAACCTGAACGCAAAGGACGCTTCACTTTTGCAAATTTCAATGACATAACAGTCTGAACAAGCATGTATTTTTGTGTAATAAACTCCGCTTAAGCTTCTCAAAGTGAATATATTTTATTACAGTTGTCACTTATGTTTTTTTTTGTCACAGAACATAGCCAGAGCATATGATGTAAGGGGGTCATGGTAGCTAGCACCATTTTTGCGAGAAGCCTGTCCCGTGAATGTCATTTCTTTCTCATGCACGGACGCGATAACTTCGCTCGGTAAAAGCAATGATCTCGGCATATTACTGCCCTGATATATCACCTCAACTTAAACTTGTAGTTAGGTTTAATCTCCATTTATATAGTTATAATTGGTTTCTGGGATAGAGGTATCTACCAATTAGTTTAAGAATCTAGTCGAGCTCCTGGAATTATTGTGGCTGATATAAACCTATTCCATCTTGTTCCTCCACTTTATGTTATATTTACCTTTACAGGTGAACCTGTACGAGAGTTTCTGTGGGCAGAGGATCAGCCCAATAATTACAACGGCCAGCAGAACTGCGTGGTCATCGATGGTGGCCGGAAATGGCGATGGAATGACGTAACCTGCGATCTGGACTACCTGCCTTGGATCTGCCAATACAGTGAGTGGTTCTCTTCAGGGTTCCCAGTGAGTCCGCATTGGGAGGGAAACAGATTGCGGACGCTATCTCATATCGGCATGATCAATATTTGCACAGGATTAAAGAAAGACGCGATGCTCATTAGTCTCATTACTCATTACGTCTTTTTAGCTAGCACGTCCAGCCGTGTGCGTAAGAACCGCCTAAACAGAGCGAACCAGTCTGAGGGTTGCTAACGAGCTAATTATCCACGCTGTGAGAATATTTCATCAAAATAGTGTGGAAGGAGCTCCTGCGCCTGCGTAAACGGCTTGTGGAAGTACATTTATAAAGTTGATTTTGTTTCTTTGAGCGGCTTGTGCATTCTTAAATGGCTGCGTAGTGCTAATTTATAGTTTACAGTGGTTCTTATGAGTGTCTACAGGATTTATAACGTCAGCTTGATTTTGGATGCTCTCGTATTCGCAAGAAGGTCTCGGTGGAAAGGCACATCCTTTCTTTTTGCTTGCTTGCGTCTTCTTTGCGCCCGCATTTACGTTAACAAATATGCCTCGGTGAACGATATTTGTCGTGGCGACGACGATTGGGCGACTTGTTTCTATGCTCACCCATGCATAAACCTCTGCGCCACTGAGCGGAACATAATTTCCGCCCAACTTTCTTTTTTTTTTTGTATTTAGCCGCACGCAGAGCGACAAAGCCGTCACGAGCGCAGCTCAGACTTATTAAGAATGTGTGTCTGTTTACGCGCGATTGCGCAGACCCGTCGAATTGCGGAAGCCCGGACCGAGAAGAAAACTCCACCACGACGGGTCGAGACTATCGGGTGGGACAGGAAGTGGTCTACGAGTGCCCCACCGGAAGCCTGCTGGTCGGAAGTGGCTCCCGGAAGTGCGCCACGTCAGGCTTTTGGACCGGTAGTGCCCCGCTGTGCAAGTGTGAGTAATTTCGGCGCGAGCTTTCTCGCGTTCATCGTCGAACTAGCGTCGACGTTGAGGCTTGTCTTGCTTATTCTTCGCATTGGCGCTACAACGTCCTGTGCTCATTAAGGTCCTCTGATGGCTGACTTTGGTACATTTGTTTATGGCTCGTCACGAGAACGATTCGCGACAGGTTTGGTTAGTGATTGCTGGGTTACGAGATAGCGACTGGAAGTCATTCGCCTCCGCAGGTGGGGGAAACTTGCGTCTGGGTGTTTGTTGCCGGCAGCGAGAATACAGAATGCGGAATAACGAGGTGTAAGCCTGGATATAACAAAGGAAATAGCGTTGATGAGACGCGCAGGACGTACTCGTATCAGGAGATAAGACAAGAGTTCAATCGCATTTACGACAGTCATAATTCCCGACACTATCACTGGTTGAATCAGGGCTTCTCCAGTTATTATCGTGTTTCTTGCTTGGCCTCCTCGGGCGATTTAACCGTCACCGGATTTCTATAAATAAAGTTCACTCCTCCTCCTCCTCCTTGCTTAAAAAGAAGAACCGTTATGAAAATTAGCGGAAATAAGAGTGCTACACACGTGAACAAATGACCATATCTAAGAATTATTGTGTTCTCAGAAGAGCTTGTCATCCCTGAATAACGGGCGTGCACGTCTGAGTGTATATCTACACTGCAGAAGCAGGGTATAGCAAAATTCTATTTAGTGCGCAATATCAGTAAGCATGCATTGGTAGATTTGGCTTAGTTTGGATTTTTTCGTAAGGAAACCGTGATCACGTGACCGCGATGAAAGGTTACTTTGTAGAAAGCTGATTGACGTATGCACGCGCCGTGACACAGCAGAGAACATACAGTTGGTTACAAAGAAAACTCATAATTAGACTGCTGTTGCAGTCATAAATTAACTTTTACCGCTTTTCACCTAACGCGCGCACCGCTGGTGGCCTCACACGGACTGCATAAAATTCTTAACTGTTTGATATGATATGCAACACATGGGGGCTATAGGATTAAGGGTTAGTAACTAGACTTCTAGTTACGCCACTGCTAGCATAATAAGAACTAAAAAAAGAACAAGTGACAGAGCACATGAATATAGAAATGGTAAATCAGCATTCGCTAGTGCCATTGTGTCCAATAGCTTTCTTTGTTTCTTCCAACGCCGTTTTTTAAAGCAAATAGCTTTCCACATGGCCATTTAGTCCGTTTTCGAGGTGGATGGATCTCGACCCGTGGCTTTTGGTCGGATGTTGGTGGTGATTGGACTTTTAACGCCCAGAGTTGCTGGGTGCCTTCGTCCTCCAACGCCGACTGTTATAGCTTTTGGAGAGGCGCATGCTATATCGCGAGAGCTTTGAGGCGTTTGAAGGTTTTGAGGAGGCAGTAGTCTTCTGTGCTGACGCTCGATCGCACCACTCGTGGCAGCACATATGTGAGGCGGATATTTGAAAGAGTGAGGGTCTTTGCCACAGTGAGGGTTATGCGTAGAGCCAGCTCTACTAAAACCTTACAAATGTTTTCGTCAACGGCTGTGCGCCCTACGAAATTACGCAATCGAAAAACAAACAGTACATAAATATCCTCACTCTGACAAATATATGCCTTCGAGCGCGTCCTTCCATTACAAAGCGAATGGCTATCCAGAAGCCTTTAGTTATTCGTTTACATTGACAAGTCTTGCCAGTTGTTTCTTCACACTTTTTTTTTGATGAGCAAGTTTGTAAATGTCTAGAATTAGTGTGGGAATTATAATATAATTTCTAGTCTTTGTATATAACATTGGGAAATTGACAAAGGAAATAAGGTTTGTTCTATATCGACCTGCGGCGAGAGATCAACGTGGATTACCGCTCAATAATAACGCCATTATTTCCCGAATAAACTTTACTGTTCGTCGTAAGGCAGACTAGGTAAAACGAACCCTAAACATGCACAGATGACCGCGTTACGGGCCAATAACCAAAGAACGAACCTATTCCCGGGTTGGCTAGTGAGATATAATGTGTTGAGGAAAGCCGCTCTTTGTCGAACCTAATTGAAAGCAATACTTCCTTAACTACGCTTCTTTTGAGTATTTCATATCTCGATTTCGGGCGCGTTTATCACCGATAAGTGTAAGCAGGGACAGAATTTTTTTCAAGGAAGTGAAAGAAGGGGCATACCCTCGGGAACTCCGCCCAATGAGAAAGCGATAAAGACAGCCTAAGTGCGCCATTGAACCTTATGAATCCAGAGGAGGTACGACGAAGCGGCTCTCTTTTGTTCGGGAGGCGAATTCTGAAAACTCGTGGAAGGCCTGGCGAGCGTGATAACGGCGCACTGCATTTGAGATGGGAACTTAATGCTCAACGTAAAGCAAATGCTTAAAGTGAGGATTTATAGACGTGAGGTTTCACTTGAACGTGAAGCTGAAGTTAGTGAAGAAAGCTTGGGTAAAAAGGTAGGGCTTTTCTCCATATAGTGGAGCAGACTTCATTTGTTTTTTCATCATATCTATCTCGCGGTGGCGTATGTTTATTTTTACTCGTGCCACGAAAGAACGCGTTTTTCATTTTAATAGTCCTTCATCGGAAGGTTATTGAAGAGAAGGATTGTAGAATTTTGTGAGGACAGGCGAAATCGTTATTACACAAGGCGAGGGGAGCTTACTAACTTTTTTTTTGTGAGAAGTTCCACAGCTGTTCCTTCTATTCGAGCTATGATAAGAAGTTATTGATGACTGTTCAAGCACCGCTTATAAAGCGAATACATTTGCACGAAATTATTACACAGGGGCATAAACAATGAACTTTCACGAAAGGCCTTCAATGCCTAGTGGATTTCTCGCTAAGTTATTATGCCGCAAGATTGGTTCACTTTGCTGTCAGTTGTCGAATAATTGGGTCTCACACTGGCCATTGGTTACCCTACTGCTTATCTGAGTTTGAAAGTTTATCGCTGTACTATAGTGGTAATGCCCGGCTTAATTCTCAAACAAGGGCTGATTTTTGATGAGCTGCGAATTTTCATTCCACGAAGCTCCTGTAGATTCCTTTCTGTATAGTTTTCCTCTACAAGCAGAGTTAAGATAAATTATCATTTAAAACGTCGTCACCCCTCTTTAAAAATGTACGTGCTGCTTTTGCTGCGCTTACTTCTTCGGAAAAGTCAACATTCACCAGCGTTTGCCTAGATGCTTTTCTTCTTATTAGAGAATTCAGTGCCTCAAGAGCGTCGTAATTTTTTTAGTGCTAAATCATGGGGACGATATAACTATGTTCGCAGAATTATGCCCATATGAGTTTGTTTTTTTCTATGGTAGGTGTCGATCATTGAAAACATTCATGATCCATGGTCTTATGCACCGCGATGACATTGAAGGATTTGTGTAGTTCGAAATTTGGAAGGTCAGAATATGCAGCCACAGCTACTCTCACTATTGTATTGCTGTAATTCTGTTTGCAGTGGTCGTTGTGTGCCAGGCATCCAGCGACGAAGAAGACGGTTCGGAAGGCGCTGGCCTGTTAACGCAACAACAGCAACCAACTTGAGTGCCGCTGACACGCGCCCTACTGTTAGCTACTAGTTTAATAAATTATATTCGCCCAGGATCTCGTGTTCCGACGTCATCGTGAACAAGAATAATTTACTGCTCTCTATGCACTGTACCATACCATGTTCGATGTATTTTTCAAGGTTATGGTGCTCTTGGTAATCGTGGTTCAAGGTACTTTACGTGGTGTACCACGACCTTGAATATCTTAAGCTTTTTTCGATAACGCGTACAGTTACCAAGATAAATTCGCAAAGTGAAATAAAAATTTCTGCAGTGCTGGGAATTACATGTGGATGCAAGCATCCAAAGCACGAAATTGTACCTACCTCATCATTTAATTTAATCGCGGAATCGTCAATTGTTCATACTAGCATTTGCTAGCAAAGACAGATATTAATACACACGTCTATTGTTTTTCTCTGCGTTTAGTAGTCGTGTATTTAGAAATTATATTCTTGCGCGATCTCCGTGGCCTTTAGTGACGCGCGGTTTCAACCAGCTGAGGGAAACGTTCAAACAAAGAGCCAGTGAAAACTTCTAACATGGGGGTCAGCTTTTCTAGGTGATTTGTTAATCGTGTCAAAAAAATGACTTCAAAGCAAAAAAAAAAAAAACAGGAAAGATCTATAATAAATGATTTATATAAACAAATGAAGACAACAAATGGGTTTGAACTGGTTTAGCTGCTGATTCGTGTGACCTCTGCATGCCTGCAGCAAGTAAAAAATCAAGGAGTGCAGATTTTTGGGCTAGTTGGTTAGTTGCGTCAATTAAAATCATAGTGCTGGGTCGACACGGACAAAAAAGAGGGCGCACGTGCTGTCCTCTTTCTTGTCCGCGCCAATCCAGCGCTATGACGTCAATTGAGGTAAAAAATGACACCGTGAGAGCACACCTCAGAAGTCAGAAGCCATACCTAATTTTCATTGCATCTACTATAGTGTGATCGAAAGCGATCTAGCCTGGAACTGCTGCACCATCTCAACGATTATGTAGGCATTTCTCAAGCGCAGAGCTAGTGTACGGTCACTAGCTTCAAACACTCGAGTTTTACTACTAACACGCCTGCCTCCAAATGGACCGCATTCAATACCGCAATACCGGTGCTGCCACCTTTAAAATGACAAGAAACTACTGTACATTTACGTAAGTACCCCACAGGTTCACGCAGTGCAGACAGGACATATCCAGAGGAAATGGTGAACCTTAAGCGACGACCATTATTTTTGAATTTTGGTTTCGTTATGAAGTGAAAAAAAACATTGTACCGTTTTGGTTTAGTTTATGTGTGACGTTCTTTTTTTTGTTTTGCGGTTCAATATCCTGTTTGTGTCCGTGCACCGCATAAAGGTGCGTCCTCACTTGCGGAAATAAACGCGCGCAAGGCGGCGTGCTTATTTCGGCAGCGCTCGTGGTACCGTCTTCGCGTCTCGTGTCCCGTCGATGTTTTTGCGCTGTCAACACCAGCATGGAAAACCAACAAGCCCAAGCTGTTATTCTAGAGAATTCTTGCCGCGAAATCGCCTTTCGCGCGTTTTTAAGCCCGCGGCTTTGCGCGCGCTTATTTCCGCAAGGGAGGCAGTACCTTAACACGACGCCGTGAGGTTCACTAAGTGGACACTGCTCTCTCCCTGCAGACCTGGACTGCGGTGCTCCCGATCCCGTGGACAGCGGCCGTATCGTGCTGCTGCATGGACGCACGACGTACAACGCAACGGTGGAGTACGTGTGCGACACCAACTACACCCTGGTGGGACAGCCGCGACGAATCTGCGGGCCCGAGGGCAGATGGAACGGAACGAAGCCGTCTTGCTTGCGTGAGTTGAAACAGCCCTGCATTTTTTATGCGAAAGCATTAGATGGCCCATGAGGCCGAAAATCTGGCGTCGGCGTGACCACACGATGGTCCAAAAAGGCTACGAACCCTCGACCTTTGGTGGGAATCGAACCCACGACCTTTGGTGTTAATTAAGGCGGAGTTGATTAGGGCACAGTGAATTAAGGTGGAGGTATTTAAGGCACTCGATCGAGGGTGGTAGTCGAACCCACGATCTTGCACTCTGGCGCAATGTCGAAGAATCGCGCGGTCGGTGGTCGCCTAGTGCCCTTTGAATTTTTATTGCAGATATACGGAGCACATAAGGGAAAATATTGTAAATGTTTAGTTCGAGTTCTGGAAGAATGGATGCATGATGATGAGGATTTCTAGTGACATCCCCTGTGACGCAGTGCGGCATCAAACAGACACCTGCCGTGCGTGAGATAATCAAGTTTTGCTACATCTCTTGCAGACTAACATTTTGCTTATCTCTCTTGCATCTTGTAAAATTACCGGTGCCTAAAGACACTTGCTCCATCTCTCCCCGCTCTTTTTCAATCAATATAGTAAACTTGTATTATTGCATATAGCCAAGTTCTCCTTGGATTTTTTTGTAATATGCGAGAACAACAGCGCAAAGTAAGTGCAAAACACGTTTCTAACGCCTTGGGGTTGAATAATACGTCCCACGAAGGCGCTGCCGGCGTCGCTGCCGCCGCACACCTAAGTGTTCTAGTATTGTGCAAACTGTAATACGTTGACGAAGAGGATAAGATTATCAATGAGGCAATTCCTTAAAGTAAACGCTTTGCTATACAAAGAGGGTGTTTTTAAAGGCGACGCTGTGTTTGCATGGGTATAGGCAATTAAATTTGTTCAACAATCACTGATTAACTCGTTAGCTGAGTGTTTACTTACTTCTCTGTTGAGTGGTGGGAGGAGAACCCGATTTTAATTGGATCGATTTGCTTTTGCCACTGGGGGAAATAATGTCTACTCTGCAGCAGCAACCAAATAAACTCCCAGGTCTGGTTGATTTCTGACAAAATGCTTCTACTAGGAAAGTGTCCCAAGACATAGCTGAATCATAAGCAGAAGGGCACCCGAAAGAAACAATGTAGAAACCTAAGCTACGCTAAAGAATTTTGGAAGTAAAAAAAGCACTGTTGAAACCTTTGCGCAATCTTGTGTGTCGTTGAGAAGACAGGCGAACGCTTCGCGAATGCAGAAGCGGACAGTGTTCTTCAATGTTGAGGTTGCTATGCGGCTCACGTTCCGCGTAGGCTCCAATTGTGAAATGCGTGGTCGTTTCAAACATTCCCGAAAAAGTGATCGTAATCCCATCATGGGCGCAGATTTTATACTTCGTTTTTCCCCTGTTCATTCTGGGAGTATCGCAAACAGACAAATGTGAGCCTGCGCGATAGACTCATTACGACAGCCAGATTAGTTTCACGACAGCCGGATCGCAGCCGGATCAGTTGCACTAAAAGAAAACTAAAGGCTTTTCGTACAAAGCTTATGCTGAGAGGTCTTGCGATAGCAAGATCGAGCACCTCTTGTGCACGGTGCAGCAGACGTACGTGCTATTGGTGGCCGATTTGCAGCTTCAGGTCGTCGCTGACTAACTTTCACTGTCAATTACTATAGTATATAACCTTAATTTACGGGCAGGATATAAAAGACCACACGACACAATCATGTTTCGCCAGACTCCCTCTACGTTCCTCCGTATAAGTTAAAGCGGTACGCTGCGGTAATCCAAGAGGAACTAGCTCAGGTGAAACTATTTATCTATTTAGAGTATATCAACTGGCTCCCGAAAGACTATTGAGTGAGGGGGGGGGGGGGTACAAACCGAGAACTGAAAAGCACGTAAGCGGAAAACAGCTAAAACAAACCACCATAATATTAGTGTGTAGCACAAAGCTATTGAGTATGCAATAAGGGGAAGATAATTATTATGCGATAATAAAATGTTTTATAAAATGTTGTTGCACTCTCAAGGCGGAGACACCACATGCGTAGGGAGAGCCTCTGAAATTGCGGTGACGGTGCATTGTGGCACCAATGCAGCATTATTTTGTCGAACTACTTTTGCGAGAGAAACGCTTAGAACGACGGCAATGTTGAAAGCTGCGCTGGGAACGCGCACCAGCTATTCTATGTGACCCCAGGGAGTGCTGTTGCATGCGAGGTACATACAAGCAGGGACGCCATCAATTCTGGAGCGTGTGCCGCGCGTGCTCGAATACTTCAGCGGTGCGATGGCTCGGTGAATAACGCATTGGGCTCGGGAAAAGCTGCTGCTTAAGAAGTAATGAACAAAATTACGGGTTCCATGTCCCAAAACCACGATTTGATTATGAGGCACGCCGTAACGGGGGCTACGCATTAATTTTGATAACCTCGTGTTCTTTAACGTGCGCCCAATGCACGGTACACGAGCATTTTCGCATTCCGCCCCCATCGGAATGCGGCGCCGGGATCGAAACCGCAACCTCGAGATCCGCAGCGCAACGCCAGAGCCACTGTGCTACCGCGATGGGTTATGCTTTTCTTTCGTTCGCTGTCTGTTCTGTTGGTGCTATGAACTTGTTTTTTGCGTTCAGTTTTATACTATGCTACTGCTAACTGAACGTCCTGTGTTACTTACGAAAATGAGTGGGAGACATCTGACGCAGATCTGACTGTAAAGGCTTAATAATTGCTGTAAGAGCGATGAAAAAAAAAAAAAACACAGAATTTTCAATCTATGTCGTTGCTATTGAATGCAGGAGTTTTCTACAAATGCGCGAGTTGGGGTCGATCATACGGAAGGGAAAAGTGGTCATCCGCATGAATTCAACATAATGCTAAAAGCGAGTATTTACAGAGTAAATGCTTGGCACCTGTGCTCAGTATATTATTATTTGTACTACGCGGTGCGCACCGCTATTTGTTGTATGTACAATCTGCATGTTATTCCTGTTGTCCAATGCTGTACAAGCATTGAAAATTATACGACTTTTTTATTCCAGCATGTCACAAACGTACCAGATGGAACGTGACTATCACGTCCACACACGCACACCCACACGCACACACACCAAAGAAAGCGGAGTACGACTCTTACAAATATGTTTATTCTATTTTTCCGTTCCTCCTCTTCCACACTCATCGTGGTTGCAGAGAGCTTCTGTACAGAGCTGTCTCCGGTGCCGAGCTCCAGCCTTGACGTGCAAGGCCGCCGGTACGGTGACAGAGCACACTACAAGTGCGACATCGGGCACAAGCTCATCGGCAACGACACCCGCCACTGCCAGCTAGGAGGGATGTGGAGCGGTGACGAGCCCACCTGCAAATGTGAGCACATCTTTCTCTTGCACTCACGCTGCCAAAGTTTACCACAATATGCTGGAAGGGTAATGCGGTCGGTCATCTTCAAGGTACGTTGAAGCAGCCGAAAGAGCCTGGCGACCGAAAGAGCTTGAGCGAGTGTCAAAACATCGTGGGGTCCTGCTCTAATGTGACCATGTTTTACTACATGACATAAACACGCAACAACCTCCTGAGAAACGAAACTCAAACCGCCTGCAGAGGATCTATTATGCCCAACCGTGTAGCGTGTTGGGAGGGTTGTCCATATTTATGCTATGGTTTAGATGTTTAGGATACGCATCCAACTCATAAAAACAGTTGACACAATTAGGACACCGGAGCACTTCTTATCAGTTGTGAAGCATTAATGTCCAATCGAACGCTGCTGAGTGGTCCTTCGAGTTTTTCGCTGCGAGTATGCACAATATCGGTACGTGCTTCCCGCGCCAGCAAGCAGCAGCAGCAGCCTGCAGCGCCAACGTCGCATGCCATCGACGTCCTGCGCGACGAGAGACTGAGGAAGCAGCAGCGGCCACTAAGGCCGATAAGCATGCGCAGCAGCCAAGCCCAGTGGGGGTGATAGAGAGAGAGAGAGAGAGAGAGAGAGAGAAAGAGAGAGAGATGAGGGATTGCGCGACGGCTTCCGAGAGCGAGACGGCGCCACCCGCACGGGCGTGTCGCGCCACTGCCTCGTCGACGACAAACCATCTCGTCACGAGCGCTGGTGACGTGGCGTAACATCCAATGGGAATTTAGGTACCGTTTCGCTGCTACAGACGCCGGCTTTCTCGTTCAGTGGGTTGTATTATGCTTTCGCATTGAATTTGGAAATATTGTGTCCCTGATCCTATAAGTATTGTTGCTAAACTGGCTACTTAATAATATTTACCGAGTAATGATAGCAATAAAGCTTGATTGTTCAATTCTTCGCTCATATTACCAGCGCAAAAAAAGAAAAACACGGGACGCAGAGAAGATGCATACAGATCACAAACGCTGCACTACAACTGAAATTCAAGTTAGAAAAGGTTACTGGGGCGAGACATAAAATATGGAAAATTTTTACTTCTCATGCTTGCCCCTCATCCTCCGACTGAGACATTCCATCTAATTTTGTGTCATAGCAACAGAAGCCGCGCTAGTGCAATTATCACCTTTCTTTATGGAAAATGCCATAAACGCTAATCTATTCGATTCCAATATAAACCTACAGGCAAGACACGTACGCTCTCAAATTTTAGCTGGCTCATTAGCTGGTTCCGGAGCAAGCTCCAGAACCAGCTAATGAATGTGAAAGACAGGTTACCTGTTGAATCATTCCCAGCAGTTGTGTATAAGATACCATGCGCTGATTTCCACAAAGTATACATTGGTGAAACAGGGAAGTTCTCCAGACGCCTCAAGGATCATAAACGTGACGTAAGTAATAATAGTAACACGACGAACGCCATTGCCGAGCATGCGCAGGAACATAATAACAAGATTGACTGGGACAATGCCACTGTTGTTGCCAAAGAAAAGAACATGTCATCCCGCAGCGGCTAGAATCTGTGATCGTTCACTCGACGCCATCTACGATGAACCGGACACCAGGAACTATGCCTGCCATTTACGCACGTTCGTTACCTCACGTGCTGGCTATGTAAGCAACGACAATTTCCTGTCCAACTCAGTGAACAAGGAACCCGTACGCGGTTCCGAAACGTCGGATTATTCATCAGACTTGGTCAGTCACCGTGATTCCCTTCACGCTCTCAAATTGCGGGCTACACTGATATCGGTAACAGTGATCAGGAAGAAGCCCTGCTGGGCCTGCTGTTGCCTGCTGTTGCCTGCTGTTGCCTCTGCATGCGCGCGGTGTGGTCTTTCAGCCTGTTGTTTACGCACTCACCTTCCAGTCTGACAAACGCAGCTTCTGCCACACGAGAGTGGAATCCCGTGATGTCCTTTCGTCCTGCACGGATCGAAGCGCGTGGCGAGCTTCTCAGTCCGGCAGTGTTTCTTGGTTGCGCCATTGACGACTGGCCAAATGCGCGCCTGTTTGTCCGCATCCGAGAATAAAACCGGGACGGCCGCATTTTGCCGCCACTGTCCTTAACAGAAGGGTGCCGTATGAGCTAAACCTGACCCAGCCGTTAAAGAAAGTGACGGGAAATTGCGGCTGACCGGTTTTATTCTCGCCTCTGGACAAGCTTCGATCCTTGTAGGGCAGAAGTGGTTTACAAGTTCCCACCCTCGTCTGGCACGTTGGTCAGACTCGGAGTTGCGTAAACATTATAGACTGAGAGAACACCACGCGCATGCAGCACCAAAAGCAGGTCCAGCAGGGCTTCTTTCTGATCCCTGTAACCGATGTCAGTGCAACCCGTTTTTCGATAGCACAATTGCTTTGGGCAGGCTTGCATCAGAATCTAATAGATTAGCGTTTAAGCCATTGTGCATAATAGAAGAATGTGACACTGCATTAGCGCCACTTCTGTGGGCATCACGTATAAAGAAATGGAATATATTAGCCACAGGATGGGGGACAAACATGAGCAGTAAAAATTCTCTATGTTTTATGTTCTCACTCAACTGGCCTTCTTGAAGAAAATTTCAGTTGTAGTCCAGCGTTTGTTGTGTCTACGTTTCTTTAACACGTGGATAAACGCTGTATTTTTCGCGCTGGTAAAACAAATCAAGAGTGCCCTTTTAAGATGCGTGGCTGTAGAAAGAAGCACAACACACTAGTCAGGGGACCGCTGCCAGAATAGCGAGAGCGGGAAACATCAGAAATAAAAGAATTCTCGCAGTGAAAGAAACAAGCACATACGTATAATCTCACACGCCTACCATACACACTGCTTGCACTGCTCTCATGTTCGAGACAATCATTCGCGCAGTGCCATAACTGTGGCGCATTCCTCCCCCTCGCCATCACAAATCGCCGTAAGGCGCTTCCTAAAGGAACGTAGACAAAAAAAAAAAATAAGAAAACCTCCCCCAAGGAACGGACCATCAATGCTGCACTTGTGTGGAAAAGCCCACTTCGCCCGCAGGCTCCCTCGCCTTTCGAACCCCGTCACCGAGCTTCACCGAACCCCCTCATCCGGCAAAATTGAGGCTGCCCGAGAGATTACGCTGCGATCGCGCGCTTCCCCCGTCGGGGGTCGTCCGTAAATACTGTTCGCATGCTTTTGATGTATACCGTTCTTTTATGTCCTCCATATTTCACTTACCCTGCCTGCTTTCCTATGCCACTCTGCGAGCACTGCTGCATAATACGTTGCGCGCGCAACACCTATACAGCTATTTCGCTATTCCTCGCACTTTTTGTTCTCTGTTTCTTGCACATCAAACTCGTAATCCGTTCTTGGCTGCTTCGCTTCAGCGTTTTTTTTTTTCGGCGACCGCTGTATTCAAGATTTCTTCACGTAACCAGTGGCGTTTTCTCCAATATCCACGTCGTCTTCCCTCTCACCTAGAAGGGTCTCAAACATCGACTGCCTTTCTTGTTTACTCCTTGTTTCTCAGGCCACTCCACTCACCGAAGGCAGTTTGCAGGGACCATTACGTATTTCTGGTATCTACACCGCGCCTGATGCGAATGCATAGTAATAGTAATAACAATAAAGAAACGCGGTCAAATCCGCCATCACATGCACCAGGCGCACCGTGAGCCAGTGTGTACGTAAAAGAAAATAAGCAATACCAAAGGAAGTAATCGTGCTGTGGCTCTGTAACAGACATTGTGGCGTGTTTCTTGGTGATTGGAAGAAAGAAGTAAACGAAATGAAATGGCTATTACAGGCGCACTTTAAAGTTTTCCCTGGTTTAGATAGCTCAGCGACATATCTATCCAAACGAATGAAAGGTTAGGCTAGTTGGTGTTCTTGAATAACGGACGCGCCGAGCACCAACTGGACAAAAAACAATTCGCGTATATAGTTATCCTATTCTCTCTCTCTCTCTCTCTCTCTGTGTGTGTGTGTGTGTGTGTGTGTGTGTGTGTGTGTGTGTGTGTGTGTGTGTGTGTGTGTGTGTGTGTGTGTGTGTGTGTGTGTGTGTGTGTGTGTGTGTGTGTGTGTTTTGATACCTGAATACTTTTTGTCCAATTTACGGCACTACATGCCGGTACATTGCTTCCAAAATGCCTGTTGTCTAGAGACATTTGCGAGCATATTGGGGAGTTTGGGGAGGAAGCTGCTTTAGCGATAAAAATTGCACTGGAAGTTCACCCACTTAAGATGTGCATCTGGTTTGTACATTCCTGGGAATTTAAGGTATACCTGGCGTCCAACAGCTGATTGAAAGCTACTGCATGCCATACGGACGAAGTGAACTCAGAATAGCGTAGTATTCAGTGCGCCGTAGACAAATTCTGTGATTCAGAAATGTTTTTTGAGAGAGAACATATCCTTCAAGTTTGACTCGGAACTCTACAGCAATGACCGCTGCTGAGGGGAAGAAGAAAGAACATTGCGACATCGTCTCCGCGGACTTGAACATTATACAGTCGAACGCATCTGCAACAGAATGTCTTGTATAACGAAGCATTGATTATGTCTCCGCCGAATTTCCATCCTCCAGGAGTAGCCTGAACGTTTCTACAACGAAGATCTCTACAACGAATTCGCCCCTGCAACGAATAAATTTAGGCGCCCCGACTGCTAGGTTGTAGCTTTACAGCGAACGCCACATTGCGGTGCTACTGTGCCCTCCGCGGAGGCCACGCTCACGCGGCGAGCGTGCCGATGCCAGAGTGCTGCAGTCCTGTTGTGCTGCTTCAGGAACTGATCAATTCGAATGGTGCTTGTAACATAGCAGTGCGCGCGGCGAATGACGAATGCGCCGCAGTTGATTGCGATATGATGATATTATGGCAACTGATGATCGACGGCGTCTTCACGACCTTCTTTTAAGGCGGAAAGCAGGCGAGTGTCAGCGAAGGCAACAGCGATAAAGAGACCGTAGACAAATGAAGAATTTTTGCGGCAAGGAAGACGACAGCTGCATCCGACGATGTTCAGCTTTACCTGGCGTCGCTCCAGCATCACAGCGGTGCATGCCACCAATATCGGTGCGCGGAGTTCGGCTGCAGTCGCACATTCCGCCGGAAGAAATGCGCATAAATATAGCGGCTTATTGCACTAAGCCTTTTGTGAATTCACGTAAAATAAAGGTTTTCTTTTGTAGAACGTGTTTAGCTTGCTCTATTGGGAGCGGTACGCTGCGCAATATTTACAACGACGTGACCTGTACAACGAAAGATTTTGGAGGTGCGAAGCACATCGTTATAGAAGCATTGCACTGTAGAATTTCCCGCATGGAAGACCTTCCTGCTTAGGCAGCGGCGAGAACCACACATCTAGCTGCGCTATCTGCTTATGCAACCTGCGTGTGGTGCAGATGAACGGTGGGTAATGTTTCGAGCATGATAGTGGAGACCTCGAATGTGGGGCTGGTGACGTATCAAGAATACAGGTGATTCTTCTCATAAGAAGGTATGATACCTCTGCCGTACGCCCACCTGCACTTCGACCAAGAAGTAGTTTCCTTACATTATCCACCGCCAAAGATAGGAGGTGCGCCTTTCCAGCAGCAATGAGCACGCTGTGGCCAAGCACCACATTCATGAGCAACCCAAATAGTCAGTCGTGAGGACCAAAATTGCTCACAACGCATACTGGTACTTTGAAGATTAGTTAGGGGAAGTATATTTTAAACTTCGGTCACAAATACCTACTTTTGAACAACACCAAATTAGGAGGGTGTGAAACTGTAGGTTTTATTCTAGGGCGGGGGCACCTAAATGATATTTTTTATAGCAACCAGGAAAAATTACATGGAATCTTACAGAAGATAAAGATGACATGATAAATGGCCAATGGAGGAAAATGCACTAGAACAGTACTTATGACAGTTTCTAGAAGGAAAAATCATTTAAACTACTCATACTACCATTGATAACTACAAACTTAAAAAAGTTGAGCCACATAATTTCCTTAGCTTGATTTTCTCCATTGATGTTCGCTGGAACGATCACATAGATTGTGTGGTCTAAGGGCAGCAAGTCGCTCTGGTGTGTCAGACGTAATATGCCGTTTGCGACGCTAGAAACAAAGTGTTGAGCGTATTAAACACTGATTAGGCCAATACTTGAATATGCAAAGGTGGTCTGGGATCCTTTCTCTGCTACAAACATAAAAAATCGAAAAAATCCAGCGTCTAATACCAGCGGTCGAACTCCCTTTCTTAACTGTGTGTACATGCAGACCGACATATATTACAGGCTAGGACTAAATGCGAAAGGTTGAAATATTTTTACCTTACTATTAATCATCATGTTCATATAAAATACGCCGACTATTTTGACTATTTTTGCAGTGAGACCTCTAGGTACCGCCATTCAATGTTTATTTGTACTCCTGCTGTTCGCGCTGACTGTTCTAAGTACAGCTTCTTCCCAAAGGCTATTATCGAAGGGAATTGTGTCTGAAGAAGCTACCTCGTCCTCATCAACTGATTCATTCATAAAATGCATAGCTTACATACTGATGTGTAACTGCTAACAGATTTCTTTTTACCTATATGTGACTTGCTGCACCGATTTGCTAACAATTCGCTTATTTGTTATTTGGTGCTATTAATTCGTCCCTTCACTCGTAACATGTTCGAATGCGCAAAAAATCTGATATGATTCTTTTCTAAAATCCTAACTGTCATCCATTTCTTTTCCACTCTGTAATAGCTTCGTGTAAAGGCTGACAGCATCCGCAAATGAATGAATGAATAAATAAATAAATAAATAAATAAATAAATAAATAAATAAATAAATAAATAAATAAATAAATAAATAAATAAATATGCAATGAAATATGCGGAGAAGGGGCAGACAATTTACAGGAAAAATATTAAGAAAAAAATGAAGTTACGTATGCGTGATTACGTCCTTATGACTTAGTGAGTGTGAAGAGAGAGAGAAAAAATTTGCTCAACACTGAAGGTGCCAACCATGCGATATGTAGGGTTTGGTACTTAAGACGAGGTTTATAAATCGGCATGAATGGCGTAAAATTAATAAATACAAAGTACGTACGTTATGAATTATTTACCAAACCAAGCGCAGATGAGAAAAGTAGAACTAATTCGCGCTAATTGGTTTCAGAGCGTGTAGTTGACGAAAGTTTGGGGAAATTAGTGGTTGTTAATTGTCCAATGTTACCACCCCGTTCTCACGTTGATGCAACCTTGCCCGGTACCAAATCATTCTTTTCTTTTCCTTTTTTGCTTCACGCAGATATCGACTGCGGTGAGCCTCGTCCTCTGGAAGACGGCGACGTGTACCTAGTCAACGGCACCTCGACCTACCTGAGCGTGGCGCGTTACTCTTGCGGCGACAACTTCACCCTGAACGGTGTGGATACGAGGACGTGCCTAGAGACAGGTCTCTGGAGTGACGTGGAGCCCAGCTGCGAAAGTGAGCCTCTCTGCACGATAAGCGACTCGGCGGCGACCGCTCCGCTCGGAGCCGCGCACGTCAACGTGACCGAGTCCGTCGGGAACGCCACCGCGCCTCCGAAGACGCATCCTTAAGATCCCAGCGGCGGCAACGATCGTTTTGTTGTGCTCGCCGAGCGATCCCTTGAGACGCAGCATACGCACTTAGCGTTTGTGTTCTGTGTACTGGCTGTTTCCTTTATGCTAGCTCAGACCAAAGCCACACGGGTGCAGTCCACGTTTTTTTTTTTTAAATACTGCTGATGCGCCTAAGGGGTACTGTATACGATTGAAATTATTCTTAAGATCTGCCTTAAAGGAAAAAGAAAGCAAAAGAAAGGAGGCAGCCGGTAAACGCTTTTAGCTTATTCATGTTATTTAAATGGTATGCAGTTCCTTGTTCAGCTTTCCTTTTGCATCACTGTTGAAAAAACGGTTGAGAAGAAAGGTTACGTTTTGTGGTTCGGCCTCACAAGCTATGGAGCAATGTAGCCATAGCCTGCGAGGTGCCAGGCATATGTAGTGAAACAACGCTTAAACAAATAAAACAGAGAAAGTTGAAGATGAGAAAAACAAGATGACAAGAAGCCATACGCCACTCGATTAAAAAGTTTTGATTGGCGAAAGCGAAATAAACGATTTTTTTTCTCTCTTATTTCATTCGATTTTTTCCCTCTTATGCACCGCATTCTATAGGGTTTGCGAATCCTGCCATGCATCATTAATAGATAGTCCATAACACAATCAATCAATCAATCAATCAATCAATCAATCAATCAATCAATCAATCAATCAATCAATCAATCAATCAATCAATCAAAGCCCATCGTCCGAAGTGCGTATTATGCAATTTAGGACCCGAACCAAGTAGCAGATTGTGAAACACAAAGGGAAAAGGTTCTGTAAAATACAATAGAAAATACAATAAAATGCGATATTAATGCAACAGCGCAGGCAATAGCGCGCGAATGGTATAAAACAGCAAGAAATGCACAACATTGTGCTCAAAGCGTCATATAATGAGGTAATTTTTTTTTTTACTCACGATCTTCCGAGAAAATACATTGCCTAAATGACATTTTATGGCGTTCTAGTGCTGTCATATTACATCTATTCTGTCGATCATCTCGCCATCGCAGTGATATCATGCGGGGAACCGGACATTCCTCTTGGGGGCTACGTGGTTGAAGAAGACTTCCAGGTGCACGACACGGTGCACTACAAATGCCATCCGGGACACATCATGGACGGGCCGGAGTCGAGAACGTGCCTTCGCAATGGACAGTGGTCTGACGTCGCACCAACTTGCACCTGTGAGTGGCGCCAGAGTTCGCTGCACAGAAACCGGCATTTACACGGAGGCATCCGGAGAGCACATTGACAGCAGCACTGACTGTTCAGAACATTTGATGCCTACTGCGCAGAAACCTTATATTGTAGCACCAGAAATATACCGTAAATAGAGTTAGTGCAGAGCATAGTACATCGTTGCAGGCATTCTCTGCAGTTCTTAATGTTCAAAATGTCTTTCATGAAAGACATTTTGCATCGTAGAAAATGGCAGACAGAGACTGCACATGAAATATTAAACATGAACTGTACAGTTATCTGCAGCCCGCTAGTTTAGTGGTGCTGACTTGTTATTGTTCTATCCGAAAAACTAAATTTGCCACTAGGCTTTCTTATGTGTGGCTCTACCTTAGAAACAAATAACAGGAGGAAGTGTTTCTCTTTCATTAACTATAATGAAAAGGACCCGGATACACTGCTTGCGCAACCATGCTAACATCGCTGTGGAAGAACATTTTAGCTAGTTTACTGCAACTTCCAGGCTGTACACATTGCTATCTCATGTTGCGGTTACAGTATAAGCTCATATGGGACATGTTCTTTCTAAGACGGTTTTAGCCTAGAGATGTGCAACCTGCTCATCAATATCAGCTCCTTAATAGCAACTTTTCGGCCTTTCCTCAACAAACAACTGCTTTGTTCGACGAATACATGCCGCTTCAAAGGCCGACACTCAAGCCTGCCTTCGGTGATATGAGGCTAGTCCGCGCCAGACTGCAGTACGTACATCAATGTGCACATGTGGAATCAGACTTGCATCTTACTTAAGCGCAGACAGCGTTTCTACCTCCGGAGGCTAATCCACAAGAAAGTTGCCGACGCAAAGCGCGTGGCAAATTTTCGTTCCGTGTCACTGCTCTGCACACGATGGTCACCTGCTGCAATCTTTGCGATAAAGCGAGCCTCCGTGTGCGTTTGAAGCGGCGCTGTCAGCTGTTTTTGACTACCCATAGGAGGATCGGGGCGAAACGATGTAAAGGAAGGCTCATTCTGGCCATTGTTGAGTTCATTGGCAGATTATCTACAGGGACAGCCATAGCCCAATTCTTAAAAAAGTGGATGAAAGAAGGTGGCCGCTGCCGCCTCCTTCCGTACTTTCAAGCTGTTTTCTTACTGCCTTCGTAGAACTTCTCACGGCCTCGCTTTTTACGGCCTTGCAGACATGAGTGATCGCTGAGGCGACTCGAGCATCAAAAAAAAAAAAATCGCTTGAAGTGTTCGTTTTTGTGGCGTTCCGTGGTTGAGAACGAAGACGCTGGTTCTGTTTCCGGCCCTGGTGGACACATATCGAAGGGGGGAAATGAAGAACTGTTGTGTACTTAGATTTAGGGCCAACCTAAAGATCTCCAGATGATGAAAATTAATCCGCGACCTTCCGCTGTGGCGTCCCTCACAATCCGCCGTCCAGTTTCGGGGCATCAAACGCCACCATTGAACTTCTTTAAGGTGTCGACGCTATCAATGAAATACGCCTATTAAGAGTCAATATAAGCTTGCTATAGTGGTTCATTTTTCTTTGTTGTTCTTCTTTCCCCATTCCCTCGCGGCACCAGTCGTGGACTGCGGTCGCGTGCCACCGATCCTCAAGGGCGAGGTGTCTTACGAGAATGGCTCCACCTACCTGGGTTCCCAGATCGCGCACTTCTGCAGTCAGGGCTACCGGCTGAACGGAGTGCGCGTGCGCACTTGCGCAGTCGACGGCCGCTGGAACGGCACGCCACCCAAGTGCGAAGGTGGGTGTTAGTTGCGCATCTTGCGGACGCGAAATGAACGGATTTCGTCAGTGTTATGGCCCCCGCAGCGCTGATGAAAATAAAGGTGTCATCATCGAGGTGACATTGCAAGAAACCGCACTGAAAAGTAGAGCGGCAGCACAAAGACATTTTTTTTTCATATGTAGCACTTTCGCTATGTGTTCCTCTCCTTGTTTGTTAAGCTTATTGCTTTGCATAGTCGTAATAAGAGTGACGTGCAATTAAGATGAATTACGATGGGCGTATTTGTAAGCTAGTTTGTAAATTCATACATCCCGCGTCAATAGTTCATCCGTGCTTGGTATCCGAGAAGATGTTGAATTTACCAGCTGTTTGTGGCCGTAGCCAGTAATACCGCACAACCCTTTGTTGCTTGCACGTACTAACGCAAACTCGAAAACAAACTAAGAAGTTACGTGTCCAGGCAGCGGTAATATTGTTTGTAATTTTTATTTCAAAGGTCCCTCGGTCAGTTAGGTTCTGACGTCGACCGTATGTGTCAGAAGCGGCCAGCCTTAAAGCTGTGCATGGAGCAGAGGCCTAATGGACATCTGTGAGATCCTGCTCTAGCTCAGGCTGCGCACAGCATAAGAAAGTGCACTATAACAAAAAAACGAGGTCGTGTTTGTCTTTGATATTCAAGATATTTAAACCTTGGCGCATGTAAAGACAGAAAGCGTGATAATGCTGGCACGAAGTAACAGACCGCTTTCAGCTGGTATGTTTGCCTTATACGTGCTTTAGCACGTGGAGCAAGCGTGAATCTCAGGAAGGAAAATTCGCGTAAACGCTGTTGTTATAATCACGAGAAAACGTTTATAGAACTCCAGGCAAGGAGATTTAAAAAAATTAAAATGGCATGGTCCCCTTTTGTAAATACCCTGTTGGACATATTGATCTGACTTAGAACAACGGCGCAACAGTCACGTTTATAATGGTGAAATGGAGGAAACACCTACCGTTGTAGTACAGGCCCGCTCTTCTTCGCTTCAACCAAAAATGAAGATAGCTGTCGAAATCATTATTGCTAGTCATATCTACCTAATCTGGCGTAGCATTGCACCGAGATTAACTTGTGTTTATGTCATTATAATTCATTAAAACTTCATTCATGAAGCTTGCCCACAAGAGTATGCAAGTGTACATTAATCTTCTTTATGGATGCAGAACTCATATGCATGTGTTTTGTTCTGTGCTTATTCCTTGCCATGGGTTAGATTCGCTAATCCAAGTCACCCAAATCAGTGTTCTCTGCAGACGCGGCAAAACGTCGATCACGTGCAGACATTCGTAATGAGCCGACTGATTCCTTGTTGCGTTCTTATGTGAACAAGAAATCCATCTTACGAAAACGATTATAGGCAGCTGTAGTTTCACAAGTTTGACAAGACCATTTAGTCTAGTATTGATGCCACTTACACACCAATCACGCTAATCAGCTTCCGAAAACCCGCAAGTTGGAGGCGGAATCGCGGAAGGGAGAATTTGTGAGAACTTAATGGACAACGCTACACAGGCAACCTGTACAGCTTTCAGAGAAAATAAAGCTTCACACTGAAAAAAAGTCGTCCTGGACCGGGGTTCGAACCTCACACTAACGCATACCAGCCATAGTCCAGCCATAGGCCAGCCATACCAGCCATAGGCCAACTTTCTTTCTTTTCATTTTTGGCAGAGATTCGCTGTCCACCCCCGGAGATACCGAAGAACGCCACTGTGGTTTACGGGGGCAACGACCGCTCGTCAGCCGAATCCTTCAAGATCGGCTCGACGGTGCAGTACCGCTGCGTCACGGGACACATCGTGCAGGGCGAATCTCTGAGGACCTGTCAGGCAACCGGTCGCTGGACGGCCGAGGTCCCGCAGTGTGTCTGTAAGTGTTCGTAATTCTTTTTTTTTTAGGCATTCTGCTTCTTACATCCAAGACGCAGACGCTCCGCCACACACTATATTAAGTGACAGCCTATGAATTCAGTACAAGCTCTGCACCGCACCTGCTCTTTGTGCTTCGTGTTATAAACATAGTTCCCGAGAGATGGCGATACTGAAAGAAGTTTGTCTCCGTCGTGATGTCACAGGAATAAGCAAATGCTAATTAGCTGACTTAACTCTTCGAATTATCTGAGTTGAGCAGCAGCGTATTTGCAACTATAATCTTAGATTGCAACCGATTATAGCTTCGTCGTCATTAAATATGTTGTGCTATAACAGCCGACCAGGAGATAGCGCCAGGAGCACGTAGATTTGCTCACTACCCTGTCATTCTCGATTTTTCTTATGGTTTGTTGATTGATACATGTCTTTCACATATCTGTTAGTCTGTAATTACACACACCCTTTACAAAGAAGACGGACAGGAGGTAATCATGATCAGTTATCGCAGCGCGCACAGCCTGTTAATGAACTGGCATTGTGGAGTAAGTTAGCCCAGTTGCTGTATCCATTTCACTGGAGTGTTGTGTTCTTCCACATTTCAGTGTTCTTCACGAATAGTCATCGCTACTCGTCTGAAATCAGCTGTACAATTCGATGAACAGGCACAAGAAAGTTTTACTTCACAGTAGTGACATGAGGCATAGCGCTCATTTCGCTCAATAAATAATTGAATGAGTTGTGGATTTACATGAAATAACTGTATCATACACAGGCGCGTTTTCATAATCCTGTGGTTGTTATTGGCCAGTGTGTTGTGTTCACAGGAAAGATGCGGGTAAAAAAAGTTGGCATCTGACTTTTTTATCAACAAGACTTGCCAACGCGATACACCGCACAACCCTGAGGCCTTCTTCATATCACCATGATCGCGCAGTACGAAGAAGTACTTAATTTTAGCACGTACAGCAGTACTGTGCCAATTTCAAACAGCAACGGAGCTTATCATCGGTATACCATCCGTTATCCATGAAGTAGACGAGCCGTATGTAAAAATACTGAAAGATATCTATAACGGCTCCACAGCCACCGTAGTCCCCCATAAAGAAAGCAACAAAATCCCAATAAAGAAAAGCGTCAGGCAGGGAGATACCATTTCTCCAATGCTATTCAAAGCGTGTTTACGGTAGGTATTTAGAGACCTGGATTGGGGAAGAATTGGGGATAAGTGTTAATGGAGAATACCTTAGTAACTTGTGATTCGCTGATGATATTGCCTTGCTTAGTAACTCAAGGGACCAATTGCAATGCATGCTCATTGACCTGGAGAAGCAAAGCAGAAGGGTGGGTCTAAAAATTAATCTGCAGAAAACTAAAGTGACGTTTAACAGTCTAGGAAGAGAACTGCAGTTTACGATAGGTAGCGAGGCACTGGAAATGGCAAGGGAATACATCTACTTAGGACAGGTAGTGACCGCGGATCCGAATCATGAGACTGAAATAATCAGAAGAATAAGAATGGGCAGGGGTGCGTTTGGCAGGTATTCTCAGATAATGAACAGCAGGTTGCCATTCTCCCTCAAGTGAAAAGTGTATAACAGCTGTGTCTTACCAGTACTCACCTACGGGGCAGAAACCTGGAGGCTTACGAAAAGGGTTCTACTGAAATTGAGGACGACGCAACGAGCTATGGAATGAAGAATGATGGGTGTAACGCTAAGCGATAAGAAAAGAGCAGATTGGGTGAGGGAACAAACGCGAGTTAATGACATCTTAGTCGAAATCAAGAAAAAGAAATGGGCATGGGCAGGTAATGTAATGAGGAGGGAAGATAACCGATGGTCATTAAGGGTTACGGACTGGATTCCAAGGGAAGGGAAGCGTAGCAGGGGGCGGCAGAAAGTTAGGTGGGTGGATGAGATTAAGAATTTGCAGGGACAACATGGCCACAATTAGTATATGACCGGGGTAGTTGGAGAAGTATAGGAGAGCCCTTTGCCCTGCAGCGGGCGTAACCTGGATGATGATGATGATGATGATCCATGAAGTAACAGATTTAGGAAGTGCCTTTTTCTTACTGCACGGTTATGTGTCTATTAAAAAAATGAGGGATTGCCCTCCGTTTAAAGGTACTCAAAGGCCCAGCGGCAACTCCTGAGAAATTTTGCAACACTAAAGCTGCCTAAGCATGGGTAAATACAGCGCCATAACAGTTTGCCGTGGCGGCGCTTCAAGGAGGAAATATAGTAAGTGATTTTTCGGGCCATATTTCCGAAAGATTTATTCTTTTGGTGTAAAGAACTGCAAAAAACATCGGGAAATGTTTCCCCGCTATTTTTAGCAATGTTTTCTTGCTTCATGTTGTAATTTTTCTTCGAAGTTACTGTTTGATGCTTGCTATATTTGATGTGATATCATAAGCCTAATTTCTATTATGCATTATTGAAACTTGCTTTTCCTGTACGTGGACTACCCGTATATTTCTTACGGTTTTATATTGTGCAATATGCAATCTACCGTAGCACTCTACCCACTTTGATGCCTTGGTGCTGAAGATACCACGATAAGGCAAGAGCTTCGTTAGTAGATCCGGTCATTGGCCAATATCAAAAATCATAACCTGATCTTTCGAGATTTCTGCAGGTTTTTTTGTTCACAATGACCCGCTAATGACGATTTTCTTTTTTGTGCTTCATTTCTGCATCGTTCCAAAATATCTTGCCTTGTATCGAACATGATGTATTGCTCCTTTGTTGCTGATGTGACCCTTTAGCGGGAGTTTGCTACAGAAAACATGACGAAATTTTACATAGCGCGAACTTAAGTGGTCCATAAATAAAAAAAAAATGGACAACACGCAAGCGCGAACTACCGATTGCAGTTAATTCTGCGCCTGAAGTTTACACACAACTGGAACAGTACTGACACTACGTCGAAGGTGTAGGCTTTTATTAGTTCGTGTTTTTCCTTACCGCTTCTTTGACAATTTGCGCGTGGAGTCTGCACCATTAGTGTGCAACCTATACCACGTGCCTTATGCAAGCATTATTTCAATATCAGCGCTTGCCTACAGTGGTGGCGCAGTGGCTATGGCGTAGCGCTACGTATAACGAGGTCCCGGGTTCAATTCCTTATCGTGGGGGCGGCACTCTGTTGGCCGTAAAATGCGAAAACAATCGTGTGTACTTAAATTTAGGGGCATGTTAAAAGACACCAGTTGGTCAAAATCACTACAGAGCCTTTCGCTACGCGTTCCTCATCATTGCCAGTGTTGATTTTGGGTGCTAAACGCAATCAATCAATCAATCAATCAATCAGCCAATCAGAATCAGCGCTTGTCTATGCCGCTTTATTTATTTTGTTTAGTCATTTAGTTCTCGGAGTACTACGGAGGACTAAATATCGCTTATCCACAGAAGTGGCTTTCTGGAACATATGACAGAAATGATATCTCAAGCATAGCTTTTCAATGACCCTTGTGAGTATGGTATAGCTGAGATAGCAACGACAGTGCTCTTTTTTTTTTTTCTGGCTTCTTTGGGTGATCGTTTTTGTTTTCTTGTTTGCTGTTCTCGTCGTAGTGAGTAGCGCTTTAATATAATTTTGTTATTCTTGTTCTATCCGCTGGAAGTAAAGAAAATATTCAGCAATTTACACGCACTCTTCCATGCTACCCTTCAGGCAGCATTGAAGAGGACACCACCTATGCCATCGACTTCGTCATTCCTCAATTTGTGGTCTTGGTTGTATCCATTCGCGCCCGAGTGATCAATAAAGCGGCCCCTTGGGCGATTATGATTGCGTAGACAATACTGTGTCGCTGCCTTGAATACTCTGCTTTAATAGCCATACGAATCTCCACATTGCAGCGCCTGCCGCTTCCCTACTTTTTCTACTTCCCTAATTTCTCTTCGCGCACATATTTATCTTCCTATCGTGTTTCGCCGTCATGCCTGTAAAAGTGTAGTAAATAGTAGCCATCTATTTATCTTCATTGATCACGGCTCATCTATCCATCATCATTATCAGCCAGACTACGCCCACTGCAGGGCAAAGACCTCTCCCGTACTTCTCTAACTACCCCGGTCATGTGCTAATCGTGGCCATGTTGTCCCTGCAAACTTCTTGATCTCATACGCCCACCTAACTTTCTGCCGCCCCCTGCTACGCTTCCCTTTTTTTGGAATCCAGTCCGTAACCCTTAATGACAATCGGTTATGTTCCCTCCTCATTGCATGTCCTGCCCTTGCCCATTTCTTTTTCTTGATTTCGACTAAGATGTCATTAACTCGTGCTTGTTCTCTCACCCAATATTCTCTTTTCTTATCCCTTAACGTTACACCCATCATTCTTCTTTCCATAGCTCGTTACGTCGTCCTCAATTTAGGTAGAACCCTTTTCGTAAGCCTCCAGGTGTCTGCTCCATAGGTGAGTACTGCTAAGAAACAGCTGTTATACACTTTCTTTAGGGATAATGGCAACCTGCTGTTCATCATCTGAGAATGCCTGCCAAACGCACCCCAGCCCATTCTTATTCTTCTGATTATTTCATTTTGACGATCCGGATCCGCGGTCACCACCTGCCTTAAGTAGATGTATTCCCTTACCACTTCCAGTGCTTCGCTACCTATCGTAAACTGCCGTTCTCTTTCTAGACTGTTAAACATTACTTTAGTTTTCTGCAGATTAATTTTTAGACCCACCCTTCAAAGCTGCCACAAAAATAGCACCACCTGAATCTAACTTGGATAAATGCGACAGCAGACTTCTCCACATGTGGGAAGCTAAGCAGTCGCTTCAGAATAGACTTAGCGGTCAGAAGCATAACAGAAAGTTAAGAAAGCGCATAGCACTCCTCAACAAAAAAATAGAAGAACATGCTAAGCAATTGTCCAAGCAACAATGGGACGAGATATGTAATTCCATGGACGGACAATTAAGCACCGGCAAAACGTGGCACATGCTCAGGTTCCTGCTTGACCATGACAATAACAAGAAAAATCACATGCAAGCCATTAATAAGTTAATGCACGCATATGAGGGTACAGAAGAGGAATTTCTCAATGAATTACAGCAGAAATACTTAACACAGGCACCCCCTTGCATCTATCCTAGCTACAACGGGAATACAAACGCAAAATTAGACGAGGAACTCACGGAGGCAGAAATCCGCGCGGCCCTACAAAAGTTAAACACCAAATCCGCCCCAGGCCCGGACGGTATAACCAACAAGACTCTCAGGAACCTGGATGATGAATCGATAGCCAAACTAACAGAATACATAAACGAGTGTTGGGTAAAAGGAGAAGTGCCAGCTCAATGGAAGAAAGCGACGATAACGCTTATTCCAAAACCTGGTAAGAAGCTTGAGATAGACAACCTCAGACCAATCTCCCTAACATCCTGCGTCGGAAAATTAATGGAACATGTAATTTTAAACAGAGTAGACAACTTCTTAGAGGATAATACCATATAGCCAGACACAATGATAGGATTTCGGAAAAATCTTTCGGCACAAGATGCGATGCTCCAACTTAAGCATCAGATAATCGATTATAACACGCGCTCGACAAGGGCCATCTTGGGCCTTGATCTTAAAAAAGCTTTCGATAATGCCAACCACGCAACCATATTGGAAAACATCGATCGAATAGGACTAGGGCAACGGACGTATAACTACATCAAGAGCTTCCTATCAGATAGGAAAGCAGTCATCTCCGTCGGAGGGCTCAAGTCGCCCGAGATCGACATAGGAGGGGCCGGCACGCCGCAAGGCGCTGTCATCTCGCCGATGCTGTTTAATCTCGTCTTGATGGGACTCCCCGAAAAATTAAATCACATAGAGTCCCTGAATCACACAATCTACGCGGACGATATTACTATCTGGACCTGTGATGGCAGCGACGGATCAATAGAACAACGACTCCAGACAGCAATTAACACAGTAGAGGAACACCTCATAGGAACAGGCCTCACATGCTCTGCAGAGAAATCTGAACTTCTATTGTACCGCCCCACACTTAGAGGCAGGCCTCCCAAAGGATACGACAGAAACAAGGCTCATGAGGAAATCAAGCTACACACCAAGAACGGGCGGAATATCCCAATAGTCAACCAGCTCAAAGTGCTGGGTCTGGTAATCGAGAACAAAGGCACAAATACGGAAACCGTAAAGAAGTTAGACACAAAGGTAACAAACACCATGAGATTAATCAAACGAATTACTAACAAGCACCAAGGTATGAAGGAAGAAAGTATCATACGGCTGATACAATCATTCGTAATCAGTCAGATCACATACATAGCAGCCTTCCACAATTGGTTTGCAGCTGAAAAGCGTAAAATTAACAACATGATAAAAAAGGCATACAAACTAGCGCTAGGGGTTCCCATCAGTACGAGCACGGATCTCTTGCTAAAGTTAGGACTCCACAACACACTGAACGAACTCATAGAAGCACAACAAACATCTCAAGCAGAGCGACTAACCAAAACCAAAACGGGACGGCATATACTAAGCAAACTAGGAATGAATTATCAAAATCTATACGGGGAAAAGAGCACGATAACGAGAGAAATTCGTGACAAACTCCTAGTACCAAATATACCCAAGAACATGTATCCAGGTTACAATGACGGCAGACGCAAGAATAGAGCAGAGAAAATTATCCGAAGCTTTGGGTCAGACGACAGAGCAACCTTCGTAGACGCGGCTGAATACCCAGACAGAAATAGCTATGTAGCAGTAATCGTAGATCACACCCAAAAACCCCTTACAAGCGTATCAGTTAATACCAAACATTCCGAGACCGCAGAGGAGGTAGCCATTGCACTAGCATTGGTCTCCACGAATGCTCAGTACATCATTAGCGATTCTCAAGCGGCCATTAGAAATTATGCAAAGGGTAGGATCTCTCCTGAGGCATGGCACATCATCAGAGTCAATGAAGCAAAGTTCTCCAATGCAGAGAGGAACGGCAGGCAATTGATCTGGTTCCCAGCGCATACGACTCCAGACATTCCCGCAGTCAACCTCAACGAGGTAGCACACCGCGAAGCTCGAGGTCTTACTCGCCGAGCTGAGCAAAGAGTGACTTCCATCGGTCAGGAGAACGCGGAGGAGGAAATCTGGAGAGAAAAAGATGTATTAACAAGATTTAGTGATATTACCAAATTCTATCAAAATCGGAGGCGGGTATTACCACCGCCTCACACTAAACTGAACAGAGCTGAGTCTGTTACTTGGAGGCGACTACAAACAGAAACTTATACGAGTCCCGTGCAACTAAAAACTTTCTACCCCGACATATACGAGAGCGATATGTGCAAGCTATGCAAGTCTGTTAGAGCCACCCTTCAACACATGTTGTGGGGATGTGAAATATACCAAAATAAAATGGCAGTCTCCCCAGAAAATCTACGGGCGCGGTGGTCGGCCGTGCTGCTCAGCTCAGAACTCCAAGACCAACTTTGGGCCGTCCAGCGAGCCAAGGAAGCCGCACGGGAGCAGCAGCTCCCAGTGGCCATCTAGGCGGCCCCAGGCCCGGGCCTCCCAATCGCCGGATTCCAAATAAAGTTATCACACACACACACACACACACACACCCTTCTGCTTTGCCTCTCCAGGTCAGTAAGCACACATTGCAATTGGTCCCCTGAGTTACTAAGCAAGGCAATATAATCAGCGAATCGCAAGTTACCAAGGTATTCTCCATTTACTCTTATCCCCAATTCTTCCCAATCCAGGTCTCTGAATACCTCCTGTAAACACGCTGTGAATAGCATTGGAGAAATTGTATCTGCCTGCCTGACGCCCTTCTTTATTGGGATTTTGTTACTTTCATCTTTCCATAACGCTTTTTAAGCGCCCCGCTGATGCTTGTAAAGGAAAAGGTGGGCGGGGGGGGGGGGGGTGATTCGCTATCTCGTCGCTGCGAAAATGGATGTACTGTGAAGCTAAAGAAAACTATGGTACCATCAGAACGGCTTAGGGGTATGCATTGTTTTATTCCTTTATAGTAATAGTAATAGCGGTAATTTAGAGTAGTGGTATTGGCGGTAATTTAGAGTAATGGTAGTAATCTGAGTAACGGTACTTTTGACAGCGCGCCACCGTCCATAGCGGTGTTGCAACAACAATGAAATTAGTTGCTAGGCTGGTTATGTTATATATCAAAGGCTAGGAAAGGCTAGGGACGTCACTCCCCACGTCGCAAGCGGCCGTCACCGCGGCAGCTTGCAGAACAGTGGTATTGACTGGGAAACGTATGCGTGAAGCGCCACGTGCTTCGCATTGTAATCAGGAGCGCCTTATCAGTAATTATGTGCTTCGGATGCTTGTTTTGAGCTTGTTCATTATTGAAACGTATACTGTTATACCTGTTGTATGCGTGATTCCAAATAATGTACGCGCTTCACTTTGCTGAGTGCTTGCATAGCCTCTGCCTTACAGGGGCATGAGCGATCGAATTTTTTTGTTTGCTTACAGGGTTATGAGTCATTCAGGATGACGATAATTTCTACTAATGGACGTACATGAAAGAATGACGGCCAACGAGCGGCTAACAGAATAAAAAAAAAAAAACAGAAACAGCGCGACCCAGGACAAGCGAGTAAAGAGCACATGACAGAGCGCTGCCCTGTGCCGTCCGCAATACAGCGCTCTCTCCTGTGCTCTTTACGCTCGTCCTGTGTCGCGCTGTTTGTTTTTTTTATTCTAAAGATGAACCAACAAGCCCCTTTGAAAATACAAGCTTAACAGCTTCACTGCAAAAGCAATGAGATAACGTAGCGTCCCAAATTACTAAAGCAGCTGCCACGTCCTTTGCAAATAAGTACGCGGGATAACGCGGTAAAAAAGCAAGCTCGTTCCTGACGTCCTCTGAAATATTGATGGGAGAGTCGTCCCTAACTACTCTATAATGCGCACTGCGCTTACTATAAGCAAAACCACGCCGGAATGCCCGCACGAACATAACGCACTTAAGACACGTGGCCTCACATGCATACGCGTACGCGCAGCACTGCTTTTGCTCCAACCGTTTGCGATTTCTACGCCAGCTGAACAAGTGGATGGTTTAGTGAAGCTTGCGACCTCTAACTACTGCCCTAACACCTCTAGCTATAACATGTAACCACCGAATACGCAGAGAAAAGGAATGAAAAGAAAACTTTTTCGATAACTCGTGTCCAGGGTCCTAACCCTTGTTATGTATTTGGTTAGCGTGGCAGCCGACTACTGTATCTGCCTAGTTTTCCGTAAGTGCTGCGTCTTCCCGCAAAATTTCCGAATCCGAGTTTTTTTTGTCTCCATCTTGTGCCATCGCTGAAGCATTGTGAAAGGATCGAACACGATGTTATGATTATTTAGTTCTGTCGTTACTTTTTTTTACTTGACCTTGCGAGCTTTCAATTGCAAATCTGTATGGATCGCTTGCATGGACGGAAGCTCTCGTTTCAGGCCGTGCGAACTTTAAAAGCCGCAGGGAACATTTTCTTGAACTCGAATGCCTCTAATGAAATGCACGCGCGGGTCCTTTTTTCGCGTCACAGGTTTTCTAATGAACCTGTGCGTATTTATTATGTGACCGGCTCCTCTTTAAGATATCTTTTTAAATGCGCAAGCATTTCTGTGCCTACCAAATGAGGAAACGTGTCCGTCTCTAACGTAACACGAATCGTTATAAAGAAATTATTGTATAAAACAAAATACATTTGAAAGGAAACACCTTGGCGACGGAGTTTCGAACCTATACGGCCCCACGCTCAGAAGCCGAGTTTCTTAGCCCTGGGCTGAACACTCACGCTTGCAGGAGGTGAATATATCTGAACAATATGAATGTGTTTCTCGGTCCGGTTTTAGTTCCTGAAAAACATTCCGTACCGGTTCTGCTCCAGAACGAAAACAAAACGTGATCCGTAACGGTTCATAACGGTTTTAGTTCGCATACGAACATTTTCGAAGGAAACTAATGATAAAAATCCAGCATTTATTTTTTTAATAAGTCAAATTCTTGATTTCCTAATATTATTAATATTCCTTAACAAATCAATGCATTGAGAATGATCTCAGAAGCTGCACGTCATCGAGTGTATTGGCCCAAATGCGAGACTGCTGTTCCGATAAAACGAACTTAAACGAACATAAACGAACGATAAAACTTCGATAACAAACCGCTGTGCCCGTAGAAAACGAAACGATAAGCTCTACAGCGGGCAAGTCCTGGGTTTTGCTGCGGTGCCGAACTGCTAGTGCACCGGGCGACAGGCTTAGTTTAGTGGAGGGCTCGACCGGCTGTTGCTCCCTGCCTGGGACGGGTGCTTTTGCGGACCGCTGAGATTCGCGCTAATTCTGGCGCTGTCTGACGTTGGTTGCCGACTTTCTCCTTGAACCGAAAACCGACCAAAAATATTTCGCTCGCACTTCGAAACAAAATAATAAATAACGTTTTGGTTACGTTTTTGTTCTGATCAAAAATATAGTTTTTTTTTATCGTTTTTCGCTTTTGTTCTGGTTCCGGTCTGGCACACTTGTGCCGGCGGTAAAAAAAAAATTCCAAAAGGAGAACAGTTATTATGAAGGCTTTCTCGAAGGATTTGCTGATGGTGGAATGAAAGCCATTTCTAGGACCACATCTAGACCCGACTTGGATCATTTAAGCATTAGGAAAATTCAGATTTTGTTGAATTGTTTATACTGGTCCCATCAAGTTGTATCAGACTGATAATGACACCAGGATGCTTCCAGATGAGCGAGTGGCAAAAGGCTTACGCATACTTAGACAACTGCAGTAGAGTTTCTGCGTGAATTTTCTTCCCCGCTAGTATCTCCATTTCTTTCGTTGCCGGGGGCTTTACTGGGTTTTGAGAAGCCTTACAAATGCGAAAAACTGAGAAGTTCGATCGCTTTGTCACTATTTCTGTAGGAAAGATAGAAACATAAGTAATATATAAGGGAAGACAAAATAAAAAGAATAGAAAGGTTAATAAGGGCCAAAGGACTGAACATACTATAAAGAACTAATAAAAGTAAAAAAGAAGAATGGTGATCGTGGTGAAAGATTATTTATCATGCTGGTAGCTGTAAACTTTGTGAACTTAAGCAAGTTTATCTGTACCTTCTGAAAAACAGATCATTTCTTATTTGTAGCGTTCGCCGCTTTTTTTTTTTTAAAGGTTGTTTGAGTCTTCGGTGCACTGAGGGCAATGTGATGCGTCCTGAGATATCAACACAGGGGCACGAACTGAGAATTCGAGAATCTTTGATTATTTTGAAGATATTTTGCTCAAATTTCAATGTTTGCGCTCATTGCCTGTGGATAACGCATGTACGGGCAGACGGGGCCGCTGTCATCACCCAATTTCGCAACAATATATAGCAGAAAAACCGCATTCGACACAACAAAAGATCCAGTACAAGAGTATCTCTGAAAGTATCAACGGAAAAATTTTGCTCTGAAAAGTCCACACCTGGTTATGTAAAACAAAGTAAATGACTAAAAGGTGCCACTGATAAAGTTTAAGTGACGTATGCATACATATGCACAGGCTATCACACACACACAAAAAGAAGTAAAGGCATTGCCGAGAACTGTGGAGACTCCCTTACTTTCCTTATTTTATTCCAGTGCACTCTACATAAATTCTCATTTTACTCATGAAACTGCGCGTACTACATGAAAGCGCCATGATGCGACAGCAATCTATTAGACAAAGGCACGACATAAGGCTCCTACGGGTAGTTTTTTTGCGCTGTATGAATTGCAGTAAACGTTGACTTTATTGTAGCAAGCAATTGCTAATTACACTAAATAATTGCAGTAGACGAAACCATTTCTTGTCTCTTACCAGGCACTTTGTGGTAAGTAGGTTCCTGTCTCGCCTCGTTTGGCGCCTCTTCAATGGAATCACAGAAAACTGTGTTTCCTCTGAAGAGATCTGAACGAAAGTCCGCTGTCCACTAGACGCAAGGCGCATGCTTGCGTGCTTGCTCCCTATATTATCGCGTGTGCCAACTACGGCTATATGCATAAGAAGGCGGTGGTTAAACGGGGGGAGAGAAAACTTGAGAGAAAAAGTATATGTTAGGGTAAAGTTCAAATTACACGAGGAAATAACGTGTACAAAGAAATGTTAGACATCTTTTTCCTTACAGGAAAACGTGTGTTTTAGGAAAGAATAGCAAATTTCAAAGTAATGAACTGTAACCAATTTCAGATAAAAATTTCCTGAAATAACCAATAATATATGAGTATCTTAACCAGGTATCCTCATTTTGTCGCAGAAACTCGCAGATGGCCATGCATAGGTTCCTGCGTCTAAAACCGGATGTAGCTGTCCCAATGGAGAGAATATTTTCAGTATTTACAGCAATGCCCATGCATCTCTTGGAGGAACGACCAACTTATGGCTTTCTTACCTTCACGAAAGAGAAAGAATGAAAGTGGTATGGTTGACATCCCTCTTTCTTTTATTCCTTTCTTTGGCATCACTTGGTCACCGTAATTTGAGTGACGCTTTACCCCGGGAGGTTCCCTTCTAACTATGCGATGAGGAAGAAATAATTTTCTTCGTTTTCCAGTTAAGACGAAATGATTAAGTAAACGAAATGATTTTTTTTCTTCTCCTGGTAGTAGTCGTCCATGAATGTGTGCTTTTTTTATGAGGCTGTAGGCAAGGGAAGAAATTGTTTTGTTACTAATTTAGTTTTTGTTTTTTTCACATTTCTTGTAATTGGTGCGACATGGGTGTTTTCTTCATTTTTTTTTTCTTTTACTGCGTGTATGTTCTGTTCCTACGTGCGCAGTCTATTCATTGTCGTTGCTTTACTTTAGGCTTTGTGGCCTGTCATCTTGCTATTTCTCTTGACTTCCTTTCTTCTTATCTGTCTTCTTTTGTATCCCCTCATTCTTAAAGAGGCGAGAAAGGCTTTGGGCCCCTCTCGGTGGTAGTTGCCAGTCTTCTCTTTTCCTATTTCCCTCTCTGTGCATTGCATTGTAGGTGTGTTTTGATATGAAATAATAATAAATGCGCAGACCTTCGCGAGTATGAGTGTACAAACTATACGAATGCACTGTGGTCTCCCTTGGCACGGACCATCCATTGTTCACACACTTCTTTGAAAGGTTAGGCAGGTTAGAAGAACAAAAGAAAAATGCATTACATCAGGGAATAGTGCCTTACCAGATTCTTGGCCAATCCACCACAGTGGGTACGTGACAGGATATCACGAGGATCTAAATCCATAGAGTTTCTCAGTATAACACCTAGAGGGAAATCTGGCGCCACCGTCTATGGGAGTTTCTTAAGGGGGCACCGCGCCGTCATGGGAATGACGGTATATGTGGCTGCGAGGCTCGTGTTGGCTGGTGTTGCAAGAGGCTTCGTCTAAAATGTGGATTTGGCTACACAAATAATGCGTTCTCAAAGTAAAATCTTCATAAAATGTTTCCATTCACGCATATTACATCTTTACTCACCTACAATGCATGACCAAGCGAAGAAAAGCAAGAACAGACAACAAACTGTTTCAAAGCGAGCGCGAACCTTGTCGTCTGTCCTCCAACTCTAGCGGCCTGTTGATACGTTTTACGTAACATATAATCATACACGCAATAACAAGTTCTCATAGTTAAACAAAACATGTTTTTGCGTAATAATAGTAGAATAATAGTTTTAGTAGAAAATAAATCATTGTGACAGACGGAACTGTGCTTGCCAAGCGCGTCTTCAAGGTGTCCTGTCTCTCCGAGAACGATGCCAATCCGAAGTCACAATATACCGGCATTCCCATGCATGCCACAGTGCAGCAGCGCCAGATTTCCCTCTAGGTAATGTAATGAGAAACTCTATGTCTACATCTAAAACTAGTGGCTAAGAGCCACAAAACAGGACCACCATCCTCCCCCTCATCATCAAAGTGTAGGGTATTGGGCATATGGTGGCAGTGCCCAGAAATCATCAGGCATTGCAGTTCACTCACTATTCGATGTTATTGAGCACAGCGGTGCCGACAAGTCACAGTCACGAAGAAAACAAGCCAATGCTGTCAGCTAGACGGAAAAGCAATGACGGTGGGCACGGGCGTGATCAGTCAGTGCGAAGAAGATAGATGCCGAAATCAATGCAATGCGTGCGTCTCTGGAACCATGGTACTGAGCACTATTTGCTGTTTACGCATCCTCCTGATTTGTCTCATGCGATGCGTGATGTGTTGTTCAATCGCGCTATGTCTGGAGAAAAAGAGGCCGAGTCATTGCCTGGACATATTCATTTGTCACCGGAAACACCATTAGGGCAGCTGTGCTCAGGCGCCCGTGATTGCAATAGGCACCACTGTCGCTTCGTTGCAGAGTTGGCGTATGACGCTTCCGTTCGTTTTCTTTCTTGTTTTCTGAGAAAGAACGGCCTCTGTAACTGATGGCTTTCGCAGAAGCCGTTCGCCTGTCCTCGTTACTAAACCCGCGCATGTCCGAAGAAAACGCTCGGATGTCTGCTGCGGTCCTTTACCCGACAGAGCGGTCGCAAGAGCGGCCATATACAGTTAGAGACCACTATAGACGGAAAACTACCCGGAAAGTTAGTATGGGGAGCCGCGATTGTATTTGCTTCACTTTGGGAGAAGCTACGCGCTTGTCATTGCTTGTACGGCCTATTCGCTCCAGCGTTTCATTTGCTGGGCAAAAAATCTTCTCAAAATCAGAAGCTAAAGGCATTCTTACAAAAAAAAAAAAATCTACAGTGAAGGTTGTTGAGGGCCTTACTGACCACTGAAATGCAGTAGCCATTTGGGGAAGGCATTACTATTGTGGAGATCGCCCTTCTGTCGGAAAAATATGTCGTCATGACTTAGATGAATCTGAAAACACTGCTACCTATGACTGACTTTCTGTATACCGAAAGAATCAATCGTTAGGATGAAATCATCAACAATACGCACTATATGCATGCATCTTGCAATCTACTAAGAAACCACCTCTGACCAGTAACAAAATATGCTTATAAGCAGGTTATAGCAAACGTTAACTTTTTGTGTGTGTTTTCCTTCATTCTTTGCTATCTTCAATATTATTTGATACATGTCTAATTTCTTGTGATCACATTGGTAATGACTTACACACGTTTCTGCTGATTCCCTTACTCAGAAGCGCCAGTCCTCGAACTGCTCTTGCATGCCTTACTAAAAGTTCCAACCCTCTACATTAGCATTGTGTTGATGTGGCATCACATCTCTTGCACCGGTAAAACGATAGAGTGGCGCCAGCTGATCTGCCGCGCGCACTATCTACGTCGGCGCCTTAGCGTTGGCTTACTTCGCACGGATTGCCGTCGCCTATAGACCAGAATTGGCAGCGCTTCTAGTGGGCAGCTACATCTTGCTGGTGAACGGCGGGAACCGGCAGAAAGGACATGCTTTCTGCCATTGTTCGCTCGCCTTGGCTTTGTCGTCAGCTGGCCCGTCATGAAATTGGCAGTCCAAGCGCGGGCTGCGCAGACAGCTGGTGACTGGGGTCTAGATTAAATTTACTTGCTCCAAACGGCTGCGCGAGAGTAACAGACTCTGGTCTCCATCTCCCCGGAGAAACATATCTCGCCAGTATTAAGCAAAAAAAAAGAAAAAAAAAAGGGGGGGGGGGGAGGATTTGAAGAGCTCAATTTTTTGTTAGCCGCAACCATACGAAGAAAAAAGACAGTAAAGACACACACACGCAAAGAGAGTAATTAATTTGTTACGTTATATTGACTTGTTAAATATAGCATTAAAAACAAAAGGGAAATGCAAGTGGACGAAAAGACAACGTGCCGCAGGTGGGAGCCGAACCCCTATCTCCTAAATTACGTGCGTGGTGCTTTAACAAGTCAAGCTACCGCGGCGCCATCCTCTCGCCCACTTTCCCGGGTGTTGCTGCAGGCATACAAGATTATAGTCTTGAGCGTGCTAACCAGAGCTGTCATGGCCGAGATGGTGGACGCCCAACATTCACTTTCAGATAAAAATAGTTTGCCTCTCTTGCGGCTTATCTCGTGCCCCCCCCCCCCCCCCCCCCCGCAAAAAAAAAAAAAAGAAATAGCCGTCTATTTTGCGTGCATTTCCTTTCTTTAACACTGCGCGCCCGTACTTTCAGGTCGCGAACGGCGTGCGCGTCAGCAGCGTGACGTAGCATTCTTGACAGGAAGGTGGCGAGCACAGTTTTTCCGTGAAGGAAAGCGCAAGCGAGACGAATTCCAATTTTCGTTTGGGGGCAAGATGCGCTCCACAGAGTGGAAACTTCTTTTTGATGGTGTCTTTTTACCCGCAGATGTCGTGGAGTACGTGAGCTCAGGAGTAGGCAACTAGCATGCTTGCTGCAGGCGTATACTAAAAAAAAATTAAGATTAAATTATGGGGTTTTCCATGCCAAAACCACTTCCTGATTATGAGGAACGCCGTATTAGGGGACTCCACAAATTTGGACCATCTGCGGTTCTTTAACGTGCGCCTAGATCTAAGTACACGGGTGTTTTCGCATTTCGCCCCCACCGATATGCGGCCGCCGTGGCCGGTATTTGATCCCGCGACCTCGTGTTTAGCAGCCTAACACCATAGCCACTGAGTAACTACGGCGGGTACAGGAGTATACTGCGGACATCTTTGGGATAGCTTACCGTGTATAGTTCAAGGTGTGTGCCTATACATAGCACGATCGCGCACCCACCTCGTTCATTGAGAGTCCAACTTTCTCATTTTCATGACGCAACGCATACACGCGTATACATTTTGTGAATCGCGACGAACCGACCACATGCACCGTGTGGGCTGATTTACTCATTTCGTCAGTTTGTCGGAACTTCTTGAAAACATTTTCCAATGCGTTTTTTTTTCTTAAATTTTACTCAATCGCAAAACGGGGAGGAACGGGTGTAGATTTTTGGCATTCCGATATTCGGAACGTTTTGAAATGCAGAACTTGGTCGTGTTAAGAACTATATAACACGTCCACTCCTTTTAACGACTTCAACAGTCCGTTAAGATTTGGAATACCGCCTTAATTTATCTATCCATGTAGTATTCCGTTATTACGGCGAGGTACATTTTCATAATCCTAATATTTTCACGTAATGCCTTTTCTCCGCTCTCTTCTTGCTCTCTTTAATACGTCAACTCAGAACAGCAAAAGTACGACAGAAGGTTCAACCCATTGATAATGCATCAGCGACTACAACAAGACTTTGTATATTACGTGTATGCTCGTCAAAGCGTTGACTTCGAATGGGAACTTTACAGTTCTGAATTTCTTGATTGTTCCTGTTAGTGTGCTCGGACGTCGGCCGCTATGTGGTCCGTTGTGCCCCTTCCGGTGACAGTTGCCAGCCTTCTCCTCGCTTTCCCTTTCCTGTTGACTGTGTATATGTTCAAACCAAATAATAATAATAATAATAATAATAATAATAATAATAATAATAATAATAATAATAATAATAATAATAATAATAATAATAATAATAATAATAATAATAATAATAATAATAATTAATATTTATTATTTTTCGGCAATGTTATGATCCCAACGATGCTAAAATGTCATGAAATCTCATAATAATGATACATAAAGCACATGAAAAATGTGCAGAATTGTTGTACTGCACTGAAAAACATTTCACTGGGGGTGCGGCATTTCACACGGCCACTCTGATTGAAATCAGCTTGGCAATTTTTTGCAATGACTTTTTTTTTTTGCAACAACGTGCAGACGTGGAGTGCAGTTTCCCCCTGCCGATCGGCAACGGCCATTGGCTGCTGTCCACCAACTCGACACACTACGGCGCGACGGTGGAGTACGAATGCGACAAGAACTACCACCTCGACGGAGCACCCAGGCGACTGTGCCTCGAGAACGGCACCTGGAGCGGCCCCGAACCACTCTGCCTGGGTGCGTAAACGACGAGATTAGACCACCTATATATAATAATTCAGCCTGCTTTTAGTTTAGCACTGCGCATTACATCACCATAATCATAATCATCATCATCATTTTCATCATCATCAGTGGGTGTAACCAGGCTGCTGATGATGATACAATGCGGAGTGCTAAACTAAAAGCAGACTGAAAGTAATACAGAAAAATTAAGGTGTTGAACAACTATTCGCAGATATCCTGTCGGAACAGCGTTTACACCAAGATTTCTTTGTGGTACAGTTATACTGGAATGAAACGCACGCCGGTATTAAAATAATATGAAAGAAAAAAAGAAAGGAAAGAAAAAAAAAGAAGAAAGAAGAACGCCTCTTACGGTTCCCTAAGTGATAGTCAAGTGTACGATCATGGTGTGACCCTGGTACACCCCTATATGTTCCTGAACGTTTGATACTCACAGTGCACTGGCAGTATATGGGCATTTTGTTTATCTTGCAGCTTCATTAACCATATACGCGAGAAAGGGTGGAAGAAGATTTAGCTAGTGTGTCTGTTGGAATAATGTACTCGGTTATACTCGGAGATCAGGAGCTCTTTCAGTTGTAACCTTGCGACGAGTTCATCGCCGATAAACACTTCTCGCGCCTACGCTCCACGTTCCGGCACAATTTCAAAAGTTAAATAAATTGCTTTTTTTAGGTCAACTTATATTAAGTTCTAGGGTTCAGACTTTGCTTGCAGTTTTGTGGGACTTATAAGCTTTAGAGTAAAGAAAGAAGAAGCCAGCAAATTAGAGCAGCCAGAGAGAAATTGCAGAATGCACAAACCAAAGAGCCGCAGTGCCATGCGTCAACATGCTGAAAGTAAACTTTAGCTTGAACTTATTGGTTCGTTATTAAGTATAGGCAGGGCAGCGCGAAAGAACCTGGACTAATGACGGACACGTCATGCTTTATCATTTCACAGCTTCCTATCGGGAGCCTGATGACTTGATTCTCAAGAACAGACGAAAAGAAAAGGGGTTAACTGAGGGGCCCGATTTTTATTAGTCATATCAGAAGAAGCCAACAAACACTGACACTAAGGACAACATAGGAAAAATTAATTACTTGTGTTTAATAAGCGAAATAATGAAAGCATAAATTAATGGAAATGAAAGAGGATGAAAAAACGTGCCGCAGGTGTGGAACGATCCGTGGAAATGATGTGGGATCGTTCCCTACCTGCGGCAAATTGTTTTTTCATCCACTTTAATTTCTATTAGTTTATCTTTCTTTATTTCGCTTAATAAACACAAGTAATTTACCCTATGTTGTCCTTGGTGTCAGTGTTTGTTGACTTCTTATATGACTTCTCAAGAACAGGTAATTTGGCGAAATTATATATCTATACTTTGCAGACCACCCGAGTCTAACTTAGCTTTTTAGGTAGCAACAGTCTTGAAAAAGAAAATCGGCCAATGTTTCCATAGTCTTGCCTACCTATGATTTTGAATTCCATATCACCAAAGTTTCCGTCGCTCTTTTCCTGTTCATAGTGGCTGATTCGGCTACCGGTCAGCCTCACCCTACCTTTGCCTGCAACAAACGTCGTCTGTTTCTGCACGACTGTCGTCACGTGAAACTTCGGTCATCGTGTCGAACGTACGCGTGCGTTCTGTGTGACTGGAGCGCAATATTTGCCAGTAGCTGCCCCATAGGTCACGCACACCACACTGTTTCCTTAACTGCCGCCCCTACCACGGCGTTCTTACCTAATGTCAGTTCTCAACTCATCCTCTCTCGCTGTGACCTACTTTGCAGAGGTGCGCTGCCCGGAGCCCAAGGCGAGTGACAGCTGGACGGTGATTAAATTCTCCAGCAGCCTGGTGGGTTCGTCGGTCGAGTATTCCTGCGAACCGGGTTACGAACTGGAGGGGCTCAGCACCAGAGTCTGCCAGAGCAGCGGTCGCTGGAGCGGATTCGCGCCCAACTGCACCCGTAAGCGAACTCTTGACTCTGTGCCGCATAAGGATTGGCAAAGTCAGTACCATGTGGTTGTTGTACAAGGTAGGGAAAATCGACAGCACTGTGTGCTCCTGTGAAGATGCTGAAGAAGACATGGGAAATCTTGTATTACACTGCAAAAGTTATGGCTCTCGCCGTAAGAAGCTTTTCGCTATGATACATGCTCTGTATAGGAGGCCAATATCAAAAGATAGACTTCTGAGTGCATGGTCACTTGCAAAAAAATTGCAATTCAATGCCACACGCGCATTAGTAGAATTTCTTGAAGAATCTGAAATGTGATTGCGTTAATAAATTATGATATCGCAGCTTTGATCACGACACCACTGTATTTGCGGAAGCAATATATTTATTCAACGTTTGCACATATTTCTGTTGCACATATTTTCCTTAATCACTTTGGTTACCGCGTTCCCGTGGCTCTTGTCTGCGTATTCGTGAGTACCACGTTTGCCACCAACATGATCATCTCAATTTTGGGAACTGCAAAGGGCATATGAGCTAGGTCTCTCCAGATAGGCGTCACCAATTCCTTCTGCTTCCAGCATTACGCCTCACGGAGAGTCCGTTTTCGTTAAACTATAGCCTGCGGTTAGCTCGCAGCGGGGTCTGTGAGAAGTGACGAGCCTTCTCACGCTCGCAACAGGGCAGAAAAAAGTGCTAATCTACGCAAAACTCAGGCTAGAAACGTGCTTCGCCAAAGCCAGTACTACCCAAGCCAGTACTACCCAAGCTGTTACTACCCAGATAACGTTCCGCGCGCCGCCACCAGGCGCCGCTACTGTACCTCAAATGCCAGCGCAAGACGCCCGTGCTCGTCCACTTGGTTACGATGTAGGACGCCGACGCTCGCCGCAGCAACGGGTGCCTATAAGACCTGCTCTAAAAGCAACTCCTAATCGCTCTAAAAAAATCGTTTTTAACAGAGTGCTCTAAGAGCGCTCTAAAAGAATAGTTGCTGGATGGTTTTCGACATTGTACCTCTTGTCCCGTTTTTCTCTGTTTTCTGGACCACAGAAACTAAGCTTGGGTTCACTGCGCTTTTATGAATGCGAGAGCTAGAGAGAGAAAGCTAAACAGACCAATAAATGGGCAGATATACTCATGGCTAGATGAAGAGACACGCCAAATAACTATTTTGTTTACTCATACGGCCCGCCAGTAGAGCGACGAAGCTGCTAGTATGTTGGAAGCCACTTTAGTTGTTCACAACTTCCACCTGCATTGTTTTATCTGCTTTCAAGAAGCTACACACGCATAGGGATATTTCGAGTCTCGTCACCGAAACCACATGAGGGCTACTGCCTGCAATAGTGAACTTACAATTGTTATGGTCGATCAGTAGCTGTGGCGTTTTTCTGCTAAACCTCGATAGTCACGGTTGTGTCGTAGCGCACCTCTGTACGGCACTACTGTACTGCCCAGCTGACAAACCATCCTGATTTACCAATCTATGTCAACTTATCTTTATTTTAATGTATGCTCTCGCTGCTTTCTTTGTCCTCGTTTTGGTCGCAGTGCTGGACTGCGGCAACCCATCGGTGATCAGTAACGGTCGTGGGCTGATCCTAAACGGTACCACAACGTTCGGCAGCATGGTCGAGTACGAGTGCCTTCACGATTTCAAACTGATTGGTGATGCTGTCAGGACCTGCGAGGAAGACGGTCACTGGAGTGGACGCGAACCACGTTGCACTGGTGAGAACTCGACGCCTGCTCATATTCAGTGCGAGCCAATGAGTTTAGACAACAGTCAGTGGCCTAACTGGCCTGCCCGACGTTATGATATGGAGCGCGTACCGCCATGGGTCTTACATCGAAGATATTGGCCGGGTAGATGCAGCGATTCTATTGCAATTCTTCTTTTCGTTCATCGCCAATTGACCGGGCGGCGCGAGGACAATTGAAGACAAGCTAGTCGCGAACTGACTACAAGAGAAAATGGTGGGATCGGATGAAAAAAGAAAGTGTCCGACGATTACGATACTCTGTAATGCGAAATTTGAGGGCAGCTGTATAGGTGTTTTTATTTCACTATATTTTGAGGTCAAGAATTTGAGACCGAAATAACCGCACCGACTGGCAGTAGCCCAGTGCCGTCAGCACCTTCGCAGAGGCAGGGTCAGTATGGGCACGCTGGAATGATGAGCGGCATCGGAGCCAGCTGTGCAAAAAGACGTTGACGAACGGACGAGCAGTGGCACGAGCACGAGCACGAGCTGAGGCACGCCGACGCTCGGCCCAGGAACTGGCGCCTAATACCGGTGTCACACGTCGACATTTGTTCGCGAACAAGCCCGACTCGGATCGAAATTCTCGACTGCGATTGGCTCCCGCGCGCAGCATGCGTAAAGGAGCAAATCGCGACCAAAAAATTCCGTGCGGATCGGGGTTGATTGCGATCAAAAGTGCGCCATGTGTGTGACAACCGTATAAGAGCTACGCGTCTACGCCAGCCATGGTTGCACTGACATGTCTTCGGAAACCTGCGCGCTCTCCGTAGAGCGATTTATAGACGGACGGACGGACGGACGGACGGACGGACGGACGGACGGACGGACGGACGGACGGACGGACGGACGGACGGACGGACGGATGTACGGACAGACAGACAGACAGACAGACAGACAGATAGATAGATAGATAGATAGATGTTAAAGGTACTGAGCTGCAATGTGACAAATATGGTACCGACGTTTTCGCTTTTTTGTGTCCTTTTTCAGATATTCCGATGATCGGCAATGATGTAGAAGGCGCCGATAGCAATCGTGAGAATCTCCATCTCATTCCCCATCTTTGTCCGCTGAATCTTGTTAACTCATCTAACCGAAAAACTCTGCTGCAGGCGCGGACTTCACCTACGATTCCTCGAGGACAGTGGGGATCGCTATTGCTGTTGGTGCAGGAGCTTTGCTTGTGATCGCAATAGTGGTGGCTATTGTTTGGATGCGAACGTAAGTGCCATTCCACATTCTATAAATACCCAAATAGGGGCCTTGTTTGCAACATTGCAGAATTTGTGTTTAATGTATTGACCAAACAAAGTGATATGAATGTGCTATTGAAATGATTCAGGCAATCAAAGCCACCTCTATAATTAACATTATTTACGTAAACTAGCTCTTCACAAAATGATGTTTTGTCGGTGGAAACAATAATAACCATTGACGCTAACATTTTGTGCAGGTCTTGTCCAATAACTGACTTCCTTGATGTAGTTCATCCTTACAGCTATGTACATTTCATGTCATACAAATTTATTGTGAAAAAAGAAAACGCTGCATTAACGCTTGCCGTAACACGTTTATATTTAGTGTGCACTACACCAGTACTGTAAAAATAACACATAGTATGACAGTACTGAGTGCTCGTTATTATACGACCTTCGTCTCTAAGAGAAACATTCAGATCACTCTCAGAACAAGGTTATTCTAGGCTTTCATAGTGCATTCGCCGTACTGAAGGCATATGCGGGCGTCACCGCTGCATGGAATTTTCGGTAAGTTGTTTGTAAGCATTCCGCTACTCTGGGCAAAGTTCGGCTAGAGTGTAAAGTTTACCCTTCTGGCGATAACACTGCTGGCAAAATAGCTGCCTATTCGCCACTCAAACTGGAAAGATTCGAAATAGAACTAAAACGATAGCAACGCTTTAATTAGAACGAGGAACATCATGAAGGCCGAGGCTGTCAATCAGTGGGAATTCATAATCGCATAAAAAAACAGGAATGCTCAGCGATTCGCCTACCTATTTTTGAAGACTTCAGTGATATCAAGTAATGAAATTTTAACCATTTATAGAAGACATATTTGACGCAAAGCCGCCAGCTCAGCTGACGCGTTAGCCAGTGTGATCAGTATCGCCCCCTACAGGAGAGCCCAGCGGGTCAAGAACACGGAAAACATCGACGTGAGCCGTGGCCTGGAGAAGGACAACGCCACGGTGATGTCCTTCTCCCGGTTGGCTCTCGAGGCTGCCGACGCCAACAGCACTGCCCCCTATAGCAACGGTATCCGGCACAACCCCAACGGCCTGGTCACCTTCGCCGCTGGACCGCAGCCAATCTACGCCAACGTAACGGTCAACGGACAGAACCTGACATCGCCAAACGCTGCCTCCAGTGTTGCCAGGATCAACCTCGGTGTTCCGCCTTCGCCGCCTCACGCACCACCCAGGCATAACAACAACAACGTCAGCCATCACCAGGCGTACGGAAGCAACAGGAGTCCCGCAGCGGGCACGAACGCCAACGGTCACCACATGTCTTCCACGCTACAGAGTCACGACGTGTGACCGCGTCATCAGAGCACTCGCCGCTGTTTCGATGTGAACGCCGAATCTGCGTGGCTGCATCCTGATCACACAGGGAGTTGGTTCCCTGTGACGATTTTGGTGCCTCGTGAGTCAGCGGGACCTGTGAGGGAACGCCTGAGGTTTTTCGACGTCGAAGAAGCGACAACTCATGACATTGTTGGTTCTTGCTGGTGGATACCTTAAGACTAGAGTGCGTCGGTAACCTCGCTGTTTCAACTGGCGTGATTGCGGTTATTCATCCAGCGTATATCATAGTGCCGTCTGATGTGGGATATCGAAATATGTGAGGTCATTTCCCACTCGTAACATTGTCTGCATCGAAGAACGGAGGCCGTTTAAGTGGTCAGGAGTGTCTTCGCCTAGTAAAAGTGCTACGAAGTACGGTCTAGGCCAACAGCGCGCTGAAGACGACCGTGACTGTGCTTTACTGCGGAAGTACTACTGCGGGTCAAAAACAGCGTCGTTGCAAAGGTGAAAAGGTCATTGTGTGGTGTTGGTGATGGCGTTGCGTGAGCCATGTGAATGCCTGTTGTGGCACCGAGAACGTCAGGTAAACCGTGTCACCCTTCTCAAACGAATGGATGTGTCGGAAGGCAACTGTGTATGAAAGTTACATTCTTGTTTTGCGATTGTTATGTTACGGAGTGGAATTCTACGCAGCATCTGAGAACATTTGAATCGGCGAAACGCTCTGAGGAAACTGAGAAGCGATGTTTTCCATGATAGTGACGTCATCCTGCAGTTTAACGGTATTCAGCCAACTGCCGCCTTTGAAGCCGTTGGCGAACGAAGAGAACACTGTGCTACAAATACCATAAGTAGAGATTTACACCGTCGACGTCGCAAATTACTGTGTCTGCATGTACAGTGGCCTAAGAAGCGGTTATTTCAACTGGCTTCAGCGTTTCAACTAGAGTAAAGCTTACACGTGATGTCATTAACTAGCGAGTAGAGGGACGTATACAATAGCTCATAAGCGAACGTGTTATTAGCGCAGAAAAACGGCCCTTGCTAAAAAGCCACGGTTTACCTTGATGCCACTAATATTTAAAAGAGTCAGTATATCTTCAAATAGTGGTAGTATGAATTTTTTGAACTGCATGAAAATCAAGTGGGAACAAAGGTTCACAAATGTACGATTGTTGGTATGACAACAACACGTTTTTATTTGCAGAAAGGTTGCCATATTGCTCCGGTTTATGTTTCGAAGGCGATAAAGGGCTGCTTATTTATTGCTCAAGTGCCTCAAAGTTTCAAATGTTAAAATAGAGCTCGAGCAAAAAGCAAGGGAACAAGTCAGTGCTAAAATAATAAATTATCACTTTCTTTTTGTCTTCAAAGAAGGCAAACTGAGTCTACGACCTTTAAAGGTAGCGTTGGCTCGGGGCAGTAATCCATTTACCTTATGCATATGCATGTGAGGCGCAGAAATGCTTTCATCCTTCAACTGGCAAACAGATAATAATAAAAGTGGTAAAAGTTCAAGAAAAGTAAATGTTCAGAGGCCTTTAGTATTACTATCTTTTTATAAATTGCGAGCCCATTTCTTTGCCTAAATTCCTGCACATCGGCACAAAATAATAAATGTACAAGTTCTAAGTTTGCAAGTCTGCAACTGTTCACCAAAAAACAGATATTGAAATCCTGTGAACTCTTGCAATTGGGGAGCTTGATGATGAGAAATAATGCGCGCACGTATCTCGTTCTTGCGATAGCGTTGGTGTCACAAAAGCGAGATTCCCAAATCAGTGGCTTAATGGAAAACTGTTTAAGTTATATCGATATTGTCCACTTTCTTTGCTTTACTAGGCGTGGTTTAAAGAACTATGTTATCATTAACTATGTTATCATTATCCAAATTAACTAGTTTGAAGATCAAGTTTCTAAATATGAAATTAGGAGATTTTCTGCATTTGCTGTAAAAAATTGAAGGCGTAATTCAGAAGTATTTAGACTAGATTAAATTTATTTTTGCCTTTAAATACAGAAAATTTTTATGTCAGGCGTATCACTTAACTTCAATTTGTTTCACTTGTATTTATTTACAAAGGCTCAGAGGGAGCCTAGCTTTAATTAAAGTTGATTTGAAAATTACGCGTCGCAGCTGTAGTGTCTTAGATGGCTGCCAGTAATTCAGTGTGCTATGCGTACAATTTGGGATTCATTGAAACTGCAATTTCGCACACAAAGACCATGTCGTAGAATCGAAAATCATGCGAGCTGATAGCGTCAACTAGGAATTACATTACGCTAAGAAAAAACGAACGCTGCACGGGGTTCGTTTTTGGACGTCTTGCACATTAGGCGGCCTGTGTAAATAACTTACTGTAATGACTACGTTGTTTTTGACGCAGAATGACATGTAATAGCACAAAATCTAAGAGGAGGAAACTTTAGTTCGAGTCTACCTTCGATTCACCTATTCCAACTCATGCGAAATGCAGAAATATTGTTTTAGGGCAAACAATTAATCGATGTAAGAACCCACATTCAAATCAAAGAATTGCGGTGCCTAATGTTGTAAGCTGAATTTGTCAAACGCTGTACGCTTCGTCAAAATCAGCCAGAATTTGTGAAATTCAAGAATGTTTAAATGTTGCACATGTTTAAACTTCCTTGAACTTAACAAATTCCACATCTCCACACAGGGAACAGGAATCGCAATTTATTTATTGAGCTGTTAACTGTACAGTTTACGTGCTCGAAAGGAGGCGAGTATGATATATTTACAGTTTAACTGTAACAAAGCTTTAACATTCCATGAATAACGTAAAGGTGATATTTAAAGATCCGCATGATTATGCGGAGTGGTTTATCATAAATATATATGGTATATCACATTTATTTAAGATTGTCGTATCTATTTTATTTGTGAAGTTTGTGTGTTGTGAACTTCGCACTTCCTTAAGTTATGTTTTAAATATGCTTCCGTAAAAATCAATCTATAACTGAATATGCTGCGATCAGATGGTACAGTTAACTTGCTCTTTCAAATTTAACAAATCAGCATGATAAGCACAGGCTTGGTTTGACAAGACCGTAAGCATGATTCTGCTCAAGCTGCGCACGAAAAACAACGACGAAATAAGATAGAACACATGTGACATTGTGTTATATCCTTGCCCGTCCTTCCATCCTTGCTGTTAACTGCAGTGACAGCTTATTGACAATGGCTGAGCGGATGCAGAGTAAAACTACTTTTCTGTTCCCAATTTTGCACTCGCAAGGGTTGTGGATTGTCCCATGGCGAACACTCTAGACCTCAAAAGGTAAAGTGCAGTTGCTGATGATTCAGAATGAAGTATGCTTTTTTATGACTTCTTGTGCAAGTAAAATGATAATAGCTGTGCAGATGACATGAAGACGGCATGTTATCAGTTTTAATAACTATCACTGTCAAACAGTTGTGTCAGACATTTTGGTGTGTACCACATGTTCAATATTACTAGAGAGTTTACAGGTTCAGTTTCTCTCAGAACTATTGTACTTCGATGTTGCCGATGTAAACAATGAAATGGTTTGTAGGGGTGTTCGGTATTAGATAAAGCAGCCTGCGTAACTGTACAGAAGTATCCACTGTGTATTTATTAAGACTGTAGCTCCAGAACTAAAGTTTCCTCTCAAGTTACACTGCCCTAATGAAATTAGGTTGGTTAAAGTGCAGTGGTAGTTACAGACTTAATTCTTACATTTAGCCATATATTATGCAAACTATCTTTATGCAAACGTGATGATATTGTTTCTGCTCTATAGATTTATGTTTGATAGATTAGCACAGCCTGAAACTAATCTTAGTGTGCGGCAAGGTCTTCAGAAGTTTTGTTCTGGCCGACCACAAACAGCAGTATTAAGCCCTGATAGTCATGGTCTACTATGATTTATGATGTGCATTGCACTTTACGATGTATCACAGAAACGTTTGACTTGCTGTATAGATATGCTTGGCTGAGTAAGTACCACGTGTTCAAGCAAAGCAGACGAACATTCATAAAGTAAGTGCAGCAGCGAAGAACATTAGTATTGCGATAGCGATTATGTGAACACTTCCTCCTATTTCCTATTTGGTATTGATCATGCATTCGACATGCGCCTATCCTATTAAGGTGGTGTCTCAATACGTTTATTGCTGCTGCACCAAATCTGGAAATATTTTACAACTTCGCTAGAGGATACATTGGGAATATATTTGCCTGAACTCAGCAGCGATTTAAACCTCACTAGTTTAACGTTTTAAATTTGAAATTTTTAGATTGTCTAAGGAAAATGCTTTCGTTTTTATTGTTTAGCTTCCAAATTACATCTTACAGAGCGGGGCTTGAACATCTTTAACCGCACGAATGAGTTACTGTAAGCGTCTTTTCTCTCAGTAACAAGTTTGCATCGAAACCATATACTAAAATGTAGGTCACATGGTCTGACCATGCTTTCATGTCTTTATAGGAAGCTTACTTCCTGATCAACTCAATTTTCCCTTTATGCGAAACCCTGAGTTCTCATTGGGTTACCGGTGAACGATATTTAACGAAATGTGTCGCATTTTAAGGAGGAAGGTAAATTCCTGGGGCTGTTGAATGTAGATAGTTTTTTTTGGCTATAAGTATCGGTAGGCATAAAAATATATTTAAGCACTCAGCTTATGACTCATATCGAGGCATCAACAACAGATATCGCAGTTCTTAGGCAGCTTCTTTTATGCCGTCAAAAATTTATGAATATTGTTTGCATACAGCCTACTTGAAATTCATACTTTGTTTGGGCGAGTTTCTAAGAAGACTAAATCACAAAATGCTCGCATAATTTAGAAAAATGAATGCACATATCTCGCTTGCTTTAGTTTAGATCTGCTAATAGATGCAATCTACGTAATTAGGATCTCTGCTGTCATAACAGTTGCAAAAATCAAGCAAAACATTTCAATTTCTATCACCTATTTCAGGTCTTCTCTCAATTTTTTCTAAAACAACTGAATGTTTGGGCATAAAAATGTGCTCCACGAGTAACCTTAATTTATCCTTTGTGTTAAGTTTAACAAAGATTATTCAAATTACTGCAGTCATTCCCAAATGATGGAATTCTTGGAATTCACGTGTGTGTTTCAATATGTAGTGCTTGATGTCATTTTTTTCTCTTAAATCTGAATATCTGGGCCAACGACATGGTTGCACCTTTCACACAGGAATCTGCTTGGATCGACGTCATATTTATGTGTGCCGCTTTGTGTTATTCTCTGTTTTCAATGAAACGTGTAATATCTAAAATGTATGCACTAAATCTGTTGTGTGTGCCACTTACAGGGAGGACAGAAAGATGCACCTTTAGGAGAGGTATTTTGTTGTTATTTTAACTCTCTTTTTTCCCCTTCTGTTGAGAATGAATGTGATGTACAACGAAGCCTTCTGTTTTACTTATTTTTTCCTTTTGTACAGACTGTTACTAAGTTATTCGTCACAGGCACGGTACCTCGGAGCATGCGCAAACGGGCGCTCGCATTCCACTATGTTGCAGCACAGTTTTTGGTTTCGGATACCCACTTGCTGTTTGCTGTGCTTCTATTTTTTTCTCTGAGAGCACGCAACCAAATGATAGTAGTGCACCCGCGAGTTGACGTTGTGAGAGTTTATTAAAAAAATTATGGAACGCTGAACGGTGTCTTGTGCTTTCTTCAGCCATGATGGAGAATCTCACTCTTCACAGTCTACAACAGGCAAGACTCCAGCGTCACCTGCGTGACGCATATCATCGCAGTCCCAGTGTTGCCACTTGCACCTTTTATCATATTTCCTAATCAGTCTATCCTATACTGACATTCAACTACGAACCATCTTTTCCTGAAATACAATTATTAGTTCTGTTATGCAGGTTATTCTGGCTTCACAGAGAAAACAGCAAGCAAGTAGTTTAAGAAATGCAGGCGTGTTTGACCGTGCTTACGACACGCTCGTAAAGGCTGATCCACACGACGGACCAAGTCCGCGGGCCGCTCGGTCACGTGATGCGACGTCACGGCCCGGCGCTGTCCGGTCCGGCGCAAAGCACATCCACACGGCGGACCGCCATAGCAGACGGCAGAGCAGACCAACCAGCTACACTCTCGGCCAGAGTGTTATCATTGTTATCATTCCGGCTCGAGTCCCACAAAGCCGGGAACTGCTCAACGAGGTATACAAAATGAAAAAACCTCCTCGTCACTCCAAGAGGACACGGTGCTTAAAAAATATATCTGCTGCACGCACGTGTAGGCGGAACGGCGGACATGAAAAGGCTGGCTTGACTGACTTATGCTTAGCCGAAAACTAGATTGCATTTGGCCGAAGACGCTCCGTTGCCGAACAACATTCGTTGGCTAAGCCAAAATCGCTGCGGTTCGCATGCGGTCCGCCGCCAAAACGGAAGCGGGAAAAGCCTCGGCGATTTGTTGGACCGCGAGGGCCGCGGTCTTGCGCGGGCCAACGGCGGTACGCACGAACTGGTGACGTCCTATCACGTGATGCGCGGACCGCGGTACAAAAGAGCAATTTGGTCCGTCGTGTGGATCGGCCTTTAACAATGGGTAAGTCATGCAGAAGTGACGAGTAGCTCTCCCTTACGCTCTAGCGGCACAGGCGCCCTAGTACAATGACATGGTGTGGCTCAGGGCACGGCTCATTAATTCGCTCGTTTGCTTTGGAGCACTCCTGCTTCTAATGCACCCGCTTAGACCCCCGCTCACGCAGCTGTGGCCGGCAACGCGTTGTCTCACAGTTTGGCTCGAGATCTCGCGCGCCGAGCCTCGTCCGCGGATGCGGACGGCGTGAATGAGGAGGAGAGACACGAGGAACCCTGCGAGACTTATCACGAAATTGCCCATAGGTATGGCGTGAGGCGTCGCGTGCTCCCACCGCCGGCCAGGCAACTCGATAAAATGCAAGGGGTCGCGCTTAGGCGACTCCACGCAAACACATATCCACACCCAAAGTACATTAACAAAATCACAGGGGGCAAGGAAAGCGACCAATGTAGGCTCTGTTCAGAAACAGGAACACTCACACACATAATGTGGGAATGCACGTCGCTCCCGTTTTCTCATCCCCCCGTCAGCAGCGAGGCTGACTGGACAGCCTGGCTCAGTTCCGGGGTAGTCGACCGACAGCTTGAACTGGTGGACTGGGCCGAGAAGGCCAAGCAGGCCCAGGGCCTTACTTGAGCCCGGTCCCTCAGCCATGTCCCCCGTTACCGTTCCCCCTTTCAATAAAGTTTACCACCACCACCAGAACACGCAATGACACTTACGTGAGATACGGTGATGTTACCGTCTCATGTTTCTTTTAATTAATCAGAAATGACATAATAATAATTGGCACTCAGAAACAATTTACAGATAGCTGTGACGTTACAAGCTTGGTTTAATGACATGTCACATTTCGTAAGAATAAGTCCGAAATGCTAAGCGCCGTATGTCGTATATCTGTGCGAATGTTTCGCCATTTTATGTCTAATTTGAGTCATTGGTGAGGTCATGCCCTGCGAGACCCAGTCCCGGCCAGAAGACTAGCTTCTTCTTTAGTTAGTGCTCGTAGACAGTGCTACTGTAGTTAATCACTCAAATTAAAATACAATAACTCTCGGAAACGCAAATAATAAGAAAATTGTGCAGATCCCGCTAACTGTTGAAACCCATGCTAAGCGAAGCATTTCCTTTGTCACTGGCTATCCGGCATTGTCTGGGCTTCTGCAAAGCTATACCAGATGGACTGACGTGTTGTAGAATATGACCAAATATATGTGTGATGTAAGCGTGTTTGGGACGATAACCAGACGGCGGTAGTCGCGACAGTATAAGAGTGACGGTTGTGCTAGTTGGTTTTCCATAATTGAAGTAGCAACTTAGCGGGATAAAAACTACACAGACCACCTTTGTCTTGTCTCTGTGGTTTTTATCGCGCTAAGTTACAACTTCAATGATGACATGACAACTGGTTCCAAACGCGAGAGCATTCGATTTACTACCTTTACCCATTTTGCGGAGTGCCCGTATGTGGAGTGCCTATTCGGCCGATCGACATAGCCCGCCGTGAAATCGGTTGGTAGAAATGCAGCAGGGCTCCCTTCCCACTATTCCCACTGCGCACGTTGCGCCATCACGTGGCACCGCCTTAGAGTCCGTGGTCGGCGCGGATTCTGTTACCCCGAGCATCGAAGAATTTAAAAGGATCTGTTTTGTCATTGTGGAGCTGCATATTTCCAGTGGCACATGCCTTCTTACTCAAGTTGGCATCAAAGGCGTTTAGTTAAAAGCCGCACACACCTGCTGACACATATCCAGTGACCCAAGTTCGTGTCAAAGAGGTTCATTGAATTCATTGGGTTCAGTGCTCCATGTCAGCGTCATAGAGATTCGTTGAAGTGCGTCACGTACCCAGTGCCACATATCCAGCCTTGCATCCACAGTGACCCGTGTCGGGGTCACAGAAGTTCTTCGAAGAGCGGCACGAAGCCTGTTCCTTCAGCACAGCAGCCCGACGCGGCACCCAGAGACCCAGATTTGCGAGTAAGCGCAAATTTGTCTCTCTCTCTCTCTCTCTCTCTCTCTCTCTCTCTATATATATATATATATATATATATATATATATATATATATATATATATATATATATATATATATATATATATATATATGTCGAGAGAGAGAGAGAGAGAGACAGACAGACAGACAGACAGACAGACAGACAGACAGACAGACAGATAGATAGATAGATAGATAGATAGATAGATATATAGATAGATAGATAGATAGATAGATAGATAGATAGATAAAAGTGAGTGACGTACCTAAGAATGATACTCGCATTCGAACGTTTGTGTCGTTACGTAAAATGCTCTCAGATGAACTTAGACGATTATTGTAGATAGGTTCTGCTGAAATATTTTTGCACTCAAGGAAAGAAACGTTACAACCTGTTCCGTTACGACTAGAACAGGTCTCAAAGGCGGTGCAATTTCCTCACAACGTAGACGTAGTAATAGCTGCTACGAAGAGAGGACTGGAAAATATGGGTCGATCTTGAAGGCCCTACAATCTCACCACAACGTCTCAAACAAGAAACACAAAGTACAATACATAAATTTACTCGGGTCATACAGAGGTATCCAAGAGCATCACATTTGTCACTATAAATGTAAGCACTGTAATATAGACCGGTTGAGTATCACGCGCATAGGGCGCACTTCATTACAACGATACAAAAAAAAAAGCAGCGATACTATAGTCAGAGTAGCACAAAACAAAATACAGTCGTAAACAGGGTCGGAAATGAAAACAATTTCATAGGCGTTACTAAATGAACTTCTGCAGAAGTCTGGAGAAGAATGGATGTGGTGCAGTAACAATGCGGTATTAGAAGGGGTTCTACTCGTGTATTCTTGGGAAAAAAATTATTTGTTTTAAAAAACGAAGCTAGAAGGAACCTACCGTAAAATGTCTGGAATGAGCCAAAGAATGCTTCACGTTTAGAAAAACCCAGATCCTAAGAAACCCTGGCACATTTATGGGTCCATTAAGCCTTAATTCACACGCGGAGGCAAACGTTGGCCTGCTCCGCGCTCCAGCAGTCACATGGGTGGCGATTTGGTGGCGATGAGTATTCCGGCGCTGTACGTTTCCGCGCTTTTCGCGCATCGTCAGTGGTGAAAGCGACGGTCCACCCGCTTTATCATCCACTGTGAACGGTGGATGATAGGCGTGGCATAGAATCGAGCGGGAGCCATCTCCGCATAATTGTGACCGTAATCACCTCAAGCGTGCGCAACCGTGCAATTATAAGGTTGTACACACATGGCTGGAGTGCGCTAGTGGAATCCGGCCCATGCTCGTACTCTCGACTTCAGCACGTTACGTGCCATGTCGAAGCACAGGAGGCGAGAACGTTCTTCTGTGCACCTCGCTTATGGGTACTAGATATAGGCCGGGTAATCCGACTAATGCACGTGTCTTTGTCGCCAACAAACAAACAAAGTAAAAAAGCACAAAAAATAATTCGAATCTCACGCAGTGTTTGGAATTAGTGAAAGTGAACCTGTTTGAGCCGGCAAGACACAGCGAAGCGTCACGATAAGAAACGCGGAGCGTATTTCGGCTTTGAACGTCCCTCACAGCGGTCATCAACCACGGGGGTGTGCCTTCTGGTGAAAAGGTAAGCCTTACTTACGGGTGTTATTCTGGAGCGGTAACTGTCACCTTGGCAATATCTTTAGCGACTCGGGGCACCGGATGCTTCGAAGTATGCGGCTAAATGCGTTCCTGCCACTGTGCGATCATGGCGAGCTTGGCCAGGCTTGGCACGGTGCCAGAAACGCTGTCAGCCGTATCGAGCCCATGTTGATCGAATTGACACTTATTACCCTAACCAGACGGCCGCCAAACGGTGTTTCGCATCCGGCCCAATGTTGGGAAGAAGAGGAGTCCAAGAACCTATTGCCAGGGAGATCATGGAATGGAGTACAATTTGAAGGTGCGAATATGTGCATGGAGAGCAAACAATGAAACAAAATTGCGAAAGAAATATATTCAGCCTATGATTATTGAAATATCGCCAAGTAGAGTAATAATTCACTTTGTGATAACTTTCATATCCCAAAAATGGCTGTGTGCGCTTTTTTATTTTACGATGTGGTAGTTTATTCTTGTCGTACCCTACATACCAATGTTTCCGCCGCAAGAAATATCGGATTGTGTGAGCCCATGTACTGTTGTGCTCAGTATGAGCTACAACGTGCGAGCACTTGGCAAAGCGCTCTGTCAAGTTTAGATAGGTGCGCCGATGGGCGCCATGTTCGCGATTTAAAGCGAGAGGGCTTTGGTGTTCTTTCTTCGAACATCGCCTCTTCCTTCCTGGTTTCATTTCACCCTCTCCTCCAGTTTTATTCGCAATATTTCGGTCTCATGAAAACAATGAAGACAGATGGTGGCCACTTTCACGTCAGTCATTATTGTACGCACTTCGGCCGGCGAAATATTGCAGGTACGACAGGGTGAGTTTACATCTTATTTCATGTTACATATATTGTGATTGCACGCCGAAAGTGAGAAAATGCAAACCTAGACATTAAAAGCTAACACGAAAACCTTCGTGACGAGGCATCGAGGGGCGATAAACCAGGCATAAAATTTGGAAGTGACGGTAGATATTTTCTTTTTCAAAAGCATGAATTATACCCGAATCGCGCAAGAGGTGGCCACCGCTCAGTTCAGTTTCTTTTCAAGAAACAAATACTTTGACCTTTTAGGGGGAACGGCGAAAGCAGGCGTAAAGATGCAATGTAACAGCGGAACCCTCTCCTTTTAAGTCGAGAACACGGCGCCAATTGGTGCAGCTGCACAACCTGCGACAGCTCTTGGCAACGCGCTCGTGCTTTGTAACCTTGAAACTCACACAGAGCGGGATAGTTTGCCCAGCAGGCTGCCATTGCTGCAGCATGAGCGCAGTGGTTTGGTTCGTAGTTGTGTTATTTCTTTGCGGGTTTGTTCAAGCAGTGGCGTGCGCCTCATCCGCTTTACCACAAGTTTCACCTGACGTAGGGCACGGTCTTTATCCACAAAGGAAAACTTGACCGCACACTTTTGGCCAACGTTCGTCTGGATGCTGCCGCAGCCGGTGTGCCCTGTCCCGCCGTGACGATGAAAGTGGAGCGCTACGCGAAGAGATGGCCAAGCCGTGACTGCTCACTCTGCGTATACAAGTCAGAATATTACAGGCACCAGAGCCGGTAGGTTAAAATGCTTCTTAAATGATCGGTTACAATTATATCTAGTCTGGTAACTATTCACATTGTTACGTGGGAAGACGCAGACATGAAGCTATATGCAAGCGTATTTACATATACGCTACACTGGGTCAAAAGGCAACAGCCCGCGCTAGCCTCCAAGCGTCGTCGTCGTCGTCTTCACACCACTGGCCTCTTCGGCATCTCAAATACTGGTGCGTAGCACTATGACTGCATGACATTACACATAAGCGTAAGTGCTTCTATGATTCTGTGAAGGGGTTTCGCGTAAACGGCTATTTTTTGGTGGTCTGTAGCGCATGCTGTGCCTTTCATTTGTTGAAACATAATCATTTTGTTCTGTCAAGTATATGGGGCGTGCTATTTTAAGCTAATAAATGTAATTGGGTTTTTGATACCACTAGGGCACTGTCATCGATCCCCATTTTGTTCACTCGCATTCTTCAGGAAAGTACACGAGCAAACTTAAAGAGACGCTCGCTCGAAAGCTGAGGCCAGCTGCAGCCTCACAGAAGAAAAAAAAACACAAAATGCCGTACCTTAGAAGAATTTAAGCACTCATGCCAAGAAACATCCTATCGTGACATACCTTCCGGTTTCGGGCGTTACGTCATACTTTCTTTTTTTTTTTTACTTGGCGGAAGTGTCTCTTCGACGCACGTGTGGTGACTGTGAAACACACGGCAATTTTCCAGGGGTGGGCTTCCACGAAAGCTTCGATACCAGTTGTCATATATCTTGTCCTCCGGCCGCGCGCACCACGTGATACGATGCCCGCTGCGAAAACTCCTGCTCCTGTTCATCGCTACGGAAAAAGCCATCAAGCTAAAAGGTACTTTAAACCACCACCGCAACAGACCGTGCCGCAAACTGACAGCCTGCACTGGTCCATTGGCATATGCTTAGTTGCACTCACAATGCGCCCACGCATGTACCAACGGGCCTGTAGTGTCACCTGTAATTCGCCTAAACATATACCAATTACCTCACTAGTGACACCTGTCCAATTGCGGCACGATCTTTGTCGGACGTTGCTTGAAGCACCTTTTTTTCGCTGCCTTTGTTGTTTACTGCTACAGGTCGCACTTGACTTACTGGCTTTCTCTTGACAGCTGCCAGTTGTCAGCGTTATTTGGTGAAGTACGGTAGCTAGCTGGGCGAGTCGGCACAACTGCATCGTTGCTTACAGTGCGAACGAACCAACCGTTACAAAGAAGAAAGACGTAACACGAGCGCTCGTGTCACGTCCTTATTTTTTTTTGTCCCTGTTGGTTCGCGCTCTGAGTAAGAAATGCGGCGTAGTTTAGGCATATCTACAGTCGGCCACAAGAGCTTAGGGGACATTGGAATTGCGAGAAAGCTAATTTGCCTTGGAAAACGAAATATTAGCCAGGAAATCCAAGTTTCAGTGCGCAGTTACTCTTTGCGATATATACCTTGAGCTAATGAACAACACGCATGCGCCGTACTAGCACAGAGCAAGAACGCACATTTATTGCGGTACCCGCGCTTTGTAAAATTTTGTAGCGAACTGTATGAGCGGCCGATCGACCAAGCTCATGTCTGAAGTTTTAGGAGTTATTTCTTTCTTTCTCATTTCTTTTTTCATCTTGTAGAAGAACTTAGAGCCACCCGCCGTGGTTGCTCAGTGGCTATGGTGTTGGGCTGCTGAGCACGAGGTCGCGGGATCGAATCCTGGCCACGGCGGCCGCATTTCGATGGGGGCGAAATGCGAAAACACCCGTGTGCTTAGATTTAGGTGCACGTTAAAGAACCCCAGGTGGTCAAAATTTCCGGAGTCCTCCACTACGGCGTGCCTCATAATCAGAAAGTGGTTTTGGCACGTAAAACCCCAAATATTAAGAACTTAGAGCCACCTTTGCAACAACATGGATAAGCAGCCTAGTTGTTTACGTGTATTATTCCAACTTTTCTAGCGCAACGAAAAGACGAGAGATGGTGGAACCACGGGACGAGGCAAACGTTGATATTTAGGTATATTTACAATCAGCTATCAATATTTCTCTCTTTTCTTCTTTTCGTGAATGTATCCGCATGCATGCACTCCTATGGATACATCCTCCTGAGACCCCTTGTATCTGCTGAGAGATTGAAATGGAGTACTCGGAGCGCACGGCGGCTGGCGCATTTGGCGCCACCGGAGAGCGTTTGGTTCGTCGCGCATAAGCCGAACGCAGTCTAGGTGAATCAGAAACGCTTTCGCTTTCATGGGACACGAAAATGCATCAGCTCGGTGTCCCCAGCGCCCATTCAGTGCGCACAAAAAACACGATCAGCAGCCATGCGCTCCGCGTATTCTTTTTCAGTCTCTGAGCACGTCAAATTCAATGTCATCAAATGTCACTTTGGATGCGAATACTTAAGATAGTTATCCTAGATGGGAAATCAGATGCATGTAAATGTATGCAAATGGCTTAAATATATTCTTGCTTTCAGCTTTCGAACCCGCCGTGGTTGCTCAGTGGCTATGATGTTGGGCTGCTGAGCACTAGGTCGCGGGATCGAATCCCAGCCACGGCGGCTGCATTTCGACGGGGGGCGAAATGTGAAAACACCGGTGTACTTAGATTTATGGGCACGCTAACGAACCCTAGGCGGTTGAAATTTCAGGAGTCGTCCACTACGGCGTGCCTCAAAATCAGAGTGTGGTTTTGGTACGTAAAACCCCATAATTTAATTAAATGTTCAGCTTTCGAAAAAGATGGTAGGCTGTGCAGTGTCATACGAAAAAAAAAGGAGCACGCCCGAAGTGATACTCAAATATTGGAGATTACATCGAAGCTCAGGACGCAGCATGAAAACGCCAGACCGACTACATGATGGCATATGTTCCTCTGTGTCGCTGGGAGAAGCACGGCGACCTTTACAAAAATAAAAATATAAACGTGACAGTTGCTGTGTGCACAGAAATGAACATGATGCTTTCATAATCTAACCGTTGTATTTAGACGAAAAAGGTGTTGTCACGTTAATGACATACCAGTCAGTAATACTAACCGAAATTGAAAAGTGGCTGTTCCTCCATGTGTCTTGGTCTCTAATTCCGGCCGACGTCTAGGGGGGAGGTAGACGGTGAAAGGAGCGAGCTGCGTCTCACCCCGATCACTCATATTCTCTGACGGGTGCAAATAAAGTGCTTTCTCTCTCTCTCTCTCCATGTGTCTTGGTGTCTCAGGAGGAAGTATTGTGTGTGAAATTTTTTTGCAATAAATCACCCAGTGGCGAGTAAGCATCCAGTTTTGTGGCTGCACCATCTCCTCGCGCCAAAGAAGTACGCAGGAACGTTATGACGGCTCCGTGACAGTATTTCTGAGCTGAGTAACAGGCAGAATGCTGTGCAATGTTATGTTTTGCGACATACTTGAGGAATGCAACGCGGAGCTTGGTCCTGCAAATCGCACTCCAGCACTCGCTCGAATGTTTTCATGAAAGGGAGGCCGGTAGCTGCCGATAACCGTGTTTTTGCGGCAAGACCAAACAAGCAGAATGCTTCGCTGTCCGGAACGAACGCAGCCAAGAACAGCGACGGGCGTGTTCTGCACATGGGCACGTTGATCAATACAGACAACATAGGCTAACAATTAGGTGTAGTACAAAGACAAAATGAATAATGTCTAAATAATCGTTTTGTGGGAGTAACGCAATTGTAGATACAGTGTTTATGCTGTAGAGTTGTTATAATGTATACGATGAAAGTGTAATTGAATTCTGCAGCTCAAGGTATTCGGGCAGGTTATCTGTCGAGTTTGAAATAATGAGAACTTCAAGCAAAACTGCCAATTCTTTATTCTCAAAAACCAGAATCTAAACTGAATTATTCTGTTTTGTTTAGTTCTATCCAATTCTTCAGCTAAACTGCAAATTAATGAATAGTGTCTAAATGTTCTAGCGTTGTTTTCACAGCTGACTTCTGTATTTTGTTTTATCGTGACAGCAATCATATGGACACTCCAGACGCATTTCTGCCGTCGCCGTCGCTGTGAGGCTCCGTATGAGTGAAAGTGTGTGAGCGTGAACCGGCGAACGCGGTTCAATCACGCGTGCGCGAGCGAGGAACACCGCCCATATGCGTGCCCTCTCCTGTGGTGCGCGAGGCAGGGTGGTGAGGTGAGGGAGGAAGGGCGTCCTTCTCACGCGGCCACAAGGGTGCCTCGATGTCCACCTCGGCCGCCGCTCCTTACAGAGCGGAGACAACCGCTGCATCTACTGCGACGTTGGCCACGCGAATCTCGGACGCCGTAGTACACGCTTTTGGCGGACGCCGTAGGGACGCGTTGCTGGCGCTCGTGCGTCTTGAGAGCAATCTGCGACGGGGCCAATGTGCACGCCCGCGCGGGCCTCACCTTCAAAGCGATCTGCGATGTTGGCAGAGTGCGTGCAGTAGCAGAGTGTGGTAGCTTCGTATGCGATGTGCTTTCGACGTTTCGCTCGAGTTGAAGCGACAAATGCACGAAGATCAATTGGCTCGCGGCGGCTGCCACGATTCCAAACTACAGCGCTTTCACAGACAGTTTCCGCTGTCATCGAGCGAGATTTGTTCATGTTTAGCTGTGCTCGCGTGACACCGGGTTGGTTAATTTAGTTCAACCTTGTTAACGGACTAGTTGGTTTGAATCCATGATAGAATGTGTAAGCGCGACTGAACAAGGACATAGAAAGAAACAGACACACAAATACAGCACTGTCTCTGTGTGTCTGTTTCTTTGTATGTTCTCGTTCAGTAAAGCTTACATATTCTATCATTGTTAATTTAGTTAGTAAGCGAACGTTTACGAGTTTATAGGGCCGATAAAGCTACTATCCTTACTTCATACAGCTATATACTAATTTGCTATCGCAATCAGTGCTTGGCCTGTCGAGCGGAACTGCGATTCTTTTTTACTGGACGGGAAGTAGAGCCTTTCTCGACTATCGGTCCGGAAAGTTATCTATTCGGTCTCTATATGTTTGCAAATAAGGTAAATAGATTGATTGATTGATTGATTTATTGACTGATTGATTGATCAATTGATTTCGTGCACCGTCGATGTGTGACGCCTCCAACGACACTGGCGACGCTCCTTATCGCGAGAAGCCTGTTAGCTGCCAGGGCACTGTTCCTTCTGTCCAGCTGCAATTTTTCGCGCCAACATGTCGCGCCCGCATCAAGATAGAACACCGTCCGCGGAGATGAAGCTCAACGCTGAATGTTGCTGTCGCTGTCACTGCTTCACCCACCGAGCGAAACTTCCAATTTCTTTTTTCACCGAATGAACGTATGATTGATAATGCGATGTTTTGATTGTAGGTTTATTACTCCTTTTTCTTCAATTCCTTGAGGTTCAGATCTGCTGAGGTGTGGAACTTGTCACACGTGCTTTTGCCATGTTGCACAAGATATTTCGTGTACTGTAAACGTTGACTGCATTTATTTATTTATTTATTTATTTATTTATTTATTTGGATAACCTCTACGTCACCGAGAATATAACAGGGAGAAGTAGTAAAAAACACTAAATAAAGAAAAGAAAGCAAAGCTCCAGAGTAAGCATAAAAAAATGAAACAAGGAAAAAGAAAAGCCCATGTAAACATGAACAACTATATGGAAATGTTTGAGCGATGCTACTGTTTTGCAAGCAGCTTCTGCTTTTGAAGGCCTAAATTGTGCGCATTGTAAGGTAGAGGTATGAGCAATTTATTTTTTGTTCATGCATTTCTACTATGTTGCGCTAGCATATACAGTGTTGTTTTTGATGGATGGACGTCTTTCAAGGTAAAATATTGATGCAAGAAAGAGGCAGGCGCACAGATGCAAAACATGCGCATGAATTTACACGAGATAGAAATAGCATCCAAGCAGCAGCCGCAGCCTTCGCTCTTCTTTTCTCGAGACGCCTTCATCGTTCTCTTCCCCGCAACAAATGATTGAGCTTTTCCTTCTTGTCCTCGCTTTTCACCTTGTACTGGTACTGGTTAAAACAAAACTTTGACTGATTGATTATTTTTACACTGCTGCATGACAATTGTCATTGTAATGTGATTAAATTTCCTTCCTTTCTCATTTACATAAATATATGCACAAGCATGACAAAGCGAATTTAATACTTCCTGGCGTAGAAGAGTTGCTCCCCCTCTAGTGCCTTTAATGAAGCCCATGTTTCACGTCGTGAACAGTTAACAGGGCTGAAAAATGGGCATTTCTCTCTTATTTGTACACTTCGCGCGGTTTTTGACACCCACTATAAACTACCTAGCGAGTGTAGGAAATCATGTTTTATTTTATTTTGTTTAATTTTTCGATACTTTTTAATGCAGAAAGGACCTGGATGCGTAAACTGAATTCTGCGTTCATTAAATACATTTACCTGGCGCTTTCATGCGAAGAAATTCAATCAATATTGTTTAACGTCTGCCTAGGGAGATGAGTTCTTTGTTTTGCGCCTACTGGAATTTAGTTACGGGGAGAAATATGAGCTAGGCCTTAGCTAAATATTCGCTATTGGGACTTGCCGGAGATATATTTTCTCCTTTAGGTCACCAGAATGAAAAGAGCATGACTTGTTTTTTCTCCTAATCAAGCAGAAATGCATATCCAGGGGCTGAAGCGGTTTGACAATGCTTGTAAACATTATGCACAACTGCAGGTGTATGTTGCGTGCACTTTAATTTATCGCTCGAAACTTACAGGAGATAAGTCCCGCTGTGTGTTGAATGAAAGTAGCAGCAGAAGAAAAAGAAATAATAAAAGTTATCGCTAATTTACGTTTGCGCACCTCGAACGCAGCTTTTTTTCAGAAATAAATAACGGAAGGATTAGCGGGGTGCGCAGCCATTTAAGCCTTTCAGAACTTGGAAGAAGAAGCATAATGAATTGTGGTCTGTGGCGCTTGTTACAAAACTTTTGCCAGGTCATTCTACAATATTTCCGCAGGGAGTGAAGGAAAACTTTGACTAAGTCGAAAGCGGTAATAATGAATGAGACTCACGTACTAAATTACTCAAGGAAAAATTCCTAATATTGCAGTTATTATTTGAAGCGAAACATAAATAAGTGAGTCGGAGACCGGTTGGAAACTGCTTCTGAAAGCGGTACTAAAGCCCGAATTCTCCAAAAACGGAGAGGAGTGGGGATGTAGAGGGAGTTCGGAAAAAAAATAATGCAGGAAAGAACGACAGAGGTAATAAAAAGTATAAGAAAATGGTAAGGGAGAAACATTCATCAATCCATGCTTTTGAATACTAAAGATTAAACAGGGAAACGCAAAATGTGCGCAGCAAGTCACGAGGTAAGAAAGAAACTGATTGCACTCATAACTTGGACTAATAAATTATGTTCTCCTTTATTTAGATTGCCCTCGGGGACGAATTATTGATGAGTAGGATCCATAAAGGCACAGTTTTTTCTAGACTAGGTCCTGCTTCAATCCGTTGTTGCTGGGCGCAGAGAAGCGACAAGAGACTCGACTGCATAGGTTAACTGAACTTCTTTGGTATCGTCTTCTAATACGGGACTTACTGCGCTATATATGCACATACAACAGAAGTAGAAGTGTACATGAGAGCGCAACTAGAAATGGACAGTAATCCCCGTATTACAAGATGAACTGCCACCAACTAGCCCAACCTGCTGCTGTACTGCAATACGTTTCTTTGGTATGTTCGTGAGGTTTACTAAACATGGTTTCTGGGAGCCAGCTTGATTGGATTTATTTTATGTCCAGTATAGCGCCCAAAAACCATGCTTAGTGAGAGTGTGCGTTCTTCGTTTCCTCGATGGAATTTTAGACACCGAATCTGGTGGGTATACAAACATACTGCTGCCTAGTTCACCTTCCGTTAAAGGCAGATGCTGTGGAGGCCTGTGGCCACCTTTGAGTGGTAACTGCGTAGGATCACATATACGTAGAGTATTACATGTGTGCAGAGTATTATTATTTTTATTTTTTTATAGTGGATTGTGCTTTCCATTCTAAGCTTCCCCTTCTGCTCCCGCAAATGCATAAGGTAGCTAACAGGGTGCGCCTTCGGCTAACTTTCCAACATCTACTTTCTTCTTTCACGCGCTTCTACAGTCGTGTGGTCAACAATGTAAGACCATAAACGCGCGTCGTGCGACTTCAGATAGGTTGGTTCAATCGCGGCCCGCGGGAGACAAAAGGTAGGGCTTAGCTGAATTAACACAAGCCAGATCAATCTTTCACCAAAAATTAAAAAAAAGTAGTGGACTTCAGTAATTCTTGCACCTCTTAAATCCCTTCTTGCGAAAGCAGGAGGCTCCCACACCGTGCATGTCCGCTGCCCTAATTTTTAGCATGATGGTGGTGATCACCACATAAGTGTGGCACGTGCCTACTCAGGGGAATTCACAAGCACTTTTTTTTGCGGGGCACACATCGTTGTCCTGGTCCACTGCAATGTTAATTGTCCCTTGCGATGAACGTCATCGCTCTGAGTCTGTGCGGCACTCGAAATCCAGCACAAACTGCCCCGCGTGTATGTGACGTGGGGCACTTGCGGACAACTTTCTGTCTGTCAGCCCCTCTCTTGATTTTGGGGCACTGAAAGGAAACCTATAACCCAGGCAAATCATGCTCAAGTTCCCGAGTTCCCGAAAATAAATCGCTCGCGCAAGTTTAGGGTCGGAAACAGAAAATACAAACACGTTATTTACTGCAGTACTTACGTATATTAAAGCAAGATATAAAGTACACCACTCAGTGCTTAAATTTCACTTATTTTATCGCCCCTTTTTGCCGCGTTTGATCAAGCGCGACACAGCCGCACGCAGTAGCTGCGCTGATTTCAGTATCTGCACCGAGAAGCTGAAGGCGCTGTCAAACTCTGACAGGCTGTACCTGATGCAGTAAAACATGTGCGTGGCAATAACGACATAAATGTCGCTACAGAAAAGAAGGTTGAACTCGAAAAGAATTATTTGCACTAAGAAACGTGGGCTCTCCTCGGTTATCGCCACTACATGTCGATTGTTCTCATCGAAAAATGTACTCTTACTTCTCTTGAGTTCTTTCCCAGTAACTTTTCCCCGAAAATATAACGTCAAAGATTTCCAGCGCTAGAAAAGAAAACATACAAAGAAAACAAATTTTTTTCGTATTCAGGGCGTTACGGAAAGCACCTGGGCCAAAAGCACTCAGACATACTTACAGCAACGCCACCTATAGTAGGATACAACTTTAGTAAAAAAGGGGTGTTTACTTCTCGGAGGCGGAGGCACACGAGCATCCACCAATGGGCACGCACTCTGAACTAACGTCATGAGCCGGACGGCTGGTGACCCCGCCGACGGAGATGACCGCCCGCGCTTCGAACTGGGCGAGGTCGCGTCAGCTGTGTGCTGCAGCCCCTCGTCAGAGTGAATTCCACAACTGTTTGTGATGGTCTATCATGCCGGAAATATTACTGCGAGCTTACGATGCGGCATTTGTGCCGCGTGCGTTTATTCTGAGCCGTGATCCGGCGAAGGAACATTGCTGCGAGCATCGCTGGCGCTGCGCTAGGTTGTGCCTGAAAACAGGATCTCGCGGCGACGGCTACGAACACACACCCTACCTGTTTGTTCCATGCTGCTTTATTTTGCTCCCGAGTGAAGTTGCGACGAGAAAAGTTTTCCAAAGACTGGCGCCTACTGTTAGCGGCGGGTGTGTTCGTGTACCTTGTCGCTGCGCTTTTCGTCGGACGGGGTGAAGTGATGGAGCAAAACCATTAGCAGGAGAAATCATAAAAGTGCGCGCGCATGAAACAAACCTACGAGTGTTTCAACAGAAAATATTTGCACAAGAAACCTTCAACGCAAAGATTTGTCGCCGTCAACTTAGCGTGAACGATCATTGTCAGCTGTGAGATAGCCGAGCGTCTAGCGAAGGTGTTCGAGCGTTGTGTAGCACCATCGATTGATTGCTATCCACCAGTGCTCACTGCACGCGCAAGCAGTAGAATGCGCGTTGTGATAGTCACGCATAGGGTGTGTTGCCAGCGCTCGATATACTTTCACACAACACAGCTCCGCGCTGCTTTTCGATTCTCGTGATTTGTTGCAAATAAAAATTCCGAAGACAGTGTTAAGAGAACGGTAAAAAGAAAAAAAAACATGTGACAAGGTAGGCACAGCAGCTTGTGAACCCGCTCCTAATACCTGTACCGCCGCCTGTTTGTAAATGCGTGTGTGTATGTTTTCTTGCGTTTGTCTAATTTTTTTATTTTCCACACTTGTTGATATATGAGATTCTATTAGTTTACACATTCTTGTGTGAATATGTGCCTTTTTCCATGCATGTTTGCACTTACTTAAAAGGACAGAAATAATTTCTGTCCTTTTATTTTATATTATCATTTGTTTTTACTAGTTTTCTTTCAGCAAAGTCTTTTTAACTTTTTCATTAAACCATCTCATTCAAAGCACTAACTCCTGTAAACTGCAGGGCTGGCCTCTTCCGTTTCATTAAAGCCTTTCTCACTGGTCTACCTCGTCTTCTCAATCTGCCTTCTCGCTGTGTTTTCTATCCTTGCTTTTTGTGTTGTTGCCACAATGTGATTAACCAACTTACTCAAAACAAGTTTTCATCACTTATGAAGACAGAAAGGTTTACAGATACATTTTCTTAAAAGCGTCATGTGGGTTGCAGAGTAACTTTGCCTCTTACCTCGGTTCATGTTTATGCATCAGTGCATGCGGCAGCTCACCAGAAGTGCACATGAAAGGGTGCCATATTGTGAAACCGCACTTTGCTATGTTATTGCATCTTTCACGCTTCCAGTCTTAGTAAAGAGACGGTTTTAATGCCCATCACATATGCTGGTACAAATTTTCAACACGAATAACATTGTGCAGTGCGGTGTCATTTCCTGTCTGACGCTTTCATCGTTACAAAGACATCTTTCAGTGAATGAAGCCCAGCAAATCAGTGTACTAAGAGCTTTTGCAACTTTCACCATTTATTGTTTCACCATTGTCATTGTCTGAACCTGGCCGTCACTATACCGACGGCTTGTGAATAAAAAAATTGCCCCAATAAAACACATTCAACCTTACTTAGCATTTTAGTACAAACAATGCTGGCAGAGCTATTCAGGTTGAATGATTGTGCTTACATTCGTGTTACTTGCTTAGTCAGATAAACAAACACAACAATGGCTACGGCATGACTGCGATGTGAAGTGCAGACTGCAAACGGTGCCTTTCAAGTGTGTCCTCGACTACTGCTATTAATAGCTACCCAAATGAGTTTTCTAGGCCTCAGTTAGCTAATGACGTTTGATAATTGTCCTCTTATTTGCATTACTTGCCTGGGCCAGATAACCAAAATAAACAATGCAACATGAACGTGCTTTTGCATGCAAGCTGCAAACAGTGGCATTCAATTTCGCGCTGGGTACTGCTGTTTCACCTACAATGGCTATAACATGGCTATAACAGTGCAGACACTAAAGATGCCTTTCAAGCCAGCCGCGTTTGTTGGAAACGCGGTGGATCATACGTCCGACCTGTTCGCCTACGCGTTTGAGTTTGTCGATAGTGGATTCCGGGCTGAGTGTGTCATGGATGAACAGACCCAGGATCCGGATCTCCTCGACCTCTCTAATAGGACCTCCCATCAGAAAGAGACGCAAACTTGTGTTGTCTTTGGGATTGCTTCTGATGTGAAGAAGTTCCGATTTCGCAGGAGCGCATTGGAGACCACAGTAGATAGCGTAGCTATCGACGATGGAGGCGGCCCGCTGGAGGCGGCCCCCCATTTCCCCAACGCTCCCTTCGGTAGTCAAAATTGTTATGTCATCCGCGTAAAGTGCGTGTTGGATGCCTTCCACCCGGGCCAATTGTTGTGGAAGCTGCATCATGGCAATGTTGAAAAGGAGTGGCGACAAGACCGCTCCTTGGGGAGTGCGCCATGTGCCCATGGTGTATGGGCCATATTCCTCATCCTAGATCTTAAGGAGGGCCTGACGCTTCGAGAGGAAATCTCTGACGTAGGCGAATGCCGTGTGCCCGCAATCTGTGGTGCTCAGGTTTGCCATGATGCTGCCGTGACGAACATTGTCAAAGCCCCCCTAAGATCGAGGGCAAGGATGGCCTTGTCGTTGTGGCGCATGGCCGTGGGTTGTATTATGCCGCGAGGTAGTTGGAGGAGGACGTCCTGTGCAGACATATGCGGGCGGAAGTCAAACATAGTGTCTGCAAAGAGGCCCTTAGCCTCCATGTACGGAGAGTTGAACCCGAACCATCTTCTCCATAAATTTGCCCACACACGAAGTCAGTGCGATGGGCCTTAGGTTGTCGGTATTTACGGTCTTACCTGTCTTAGGGATGAAAGTGATCAAGGAGGTCTTCCAATCGGGAGGGAGTGGACGCCCGTCCCAGATCTGATTAATGTACTCTAGCAAGTGAAAGCAGGCCGAGTCCGGAAGATTCGCCAATAGTTTCCCTGTTATGCGATCGCGACCCGCAGCCGTACCTCTGCGCATCTTAGCTGAAGCCGCCCTAAGGTCGTGGACTGTAAAAGGGGCATCAAGATCGGGATTAGGCTTGCCCGCGTACTCGTACTCGTGCCCTATCGGGTCCTCTATGCGACGGAGATACCTGCCACACAGCGTGTCCGCGAGTTGAGCTGTCGTGCATTGGTACCCGTGCAAAGCCCGCAGAAGTTGTCGTTGCGTCTCCCCTCTCATCTGAGTGGGGTCAATGAGGCTGCGAAAGAGACTGCACGTCCCTCTTGAGCTCATTTGACTCGCTGCTGAATTGCACTTTTACATCCAATTTGAGTCCGTGAGCTGGGCAGCATACGCTGCGGCTTGCTTCGTGAGTTCGACAATGCGAGCCTTAAGCTTCCGATTCAGCTTTTGCTTCTTCCACCGTTTGGTAAGGCTTTGGCGCGCCACCCACAGGTGCATTAGGTGATTGTCCACTGCGGGGATGTCTTCGGAAGTCTGAACTGTCGTAACGTGTTGTAGCTGCATTGTTTGTAATTGCTTTGCCCACTCAGCGTAACTGCTGGAAAAGAGCACGGGAGGTACCTCCTGCATTCTGAACTTATGCCAATCGGTCAATTTGGCCTTGTCCCACTTTTTGCGAGCCACCTCCGCCAGAAGAGTGTTCCGGAGAAGGCAGTGATCGCTACCAAGACAGTCCCCCAGGTTCTCCTTGGCGGCATCTTTAGCGTTCTTAGTGAGAGATAGGTCAGGGCATGTGTCACGCGTTACCGAATTGCCCACGCGTGTGGGCCATGCCAGATCCGTGAGCAGCGTGAGACGAAGTGTGGGTATAAACTCCGCCAGTTTGCGTCCTCTGGCCTTCTCAAAGCGGTATCCCCAATGAAGGCTGGGAGCGTTGAACTCCCCAACAATCACGTGAGGTTCCTTGTCAGCCGATTTGAGCGCGCGGTAGAAGATTTCATTAAAAGTTACGCACTGCTTGTGCGGGGGGCAGTAAATATTAAGAATATGTATTGACGGGTAATGACCCTTAAGTGGCAGGACCTTGATCATGGTGTATTCCTGTTCAATCTCCAAGTCGAGATCGACCGGGAATGTGGTGTATGCCTTGTTCACCAGGATGCACGTTGTAGGACATCCCTGAAACGAGCTATACCCAGTGAATTTAGCTTCCACGTCGGGTTCCTGTAGAGCCAGATCGCCGGCACGGAACCGAGGGACTGCAGGTAGAGTTGGAGGTGCGACCGTTTCTTCCAGCTCCGAAAACCCCTGCAGTTCCACTGTATGATCTCGAATGTCTCTTCTACGGCTTTATTATGGGCTCTCCGCTGGGGTCGGCTAGACATAGTGAAGGTTGTTTTTCATTGTGAGGGGCATGCCCACTCCCCGAAGCCGATGGCACCTCAGACAGAGGCACCACGATCTCCGGGGAGGCGGCAGCCGGACTGTGTTCCTGGGAGCCTATGGTCTGACGAGTGACCACCTTTCGCCTACAGGAATCCGGTCGCGGGGAACGAGAGCGAGAGCGACTGTTCCTAAATTGAACGCTAGCCCGTTCCTGTACTGCGGACAGGACAGTGTCAATCACGGCTGGAGTTATGCTCTGCACAATGTGCAGGAACTGCTGTTCCCAGAGTTCCCGGAAGGAAGCCCTGATGTCTGCTAAAATTTTACCTGGCATGTCCGCAATTGTGCGTTCTAAGTTTTCCGAACGGTGCTCCATAATGGGCATGCGCTCGACTGTTGTGCTGCCCGAGCACTGTGAGACACTAGATAGTCCTGACGTGACCGAGGCCCTGTCATCTTGTTCTGCCACCTCAGCTTGCTGCATGGGCTCCGAAGGCCCGTCCTGTGCCCGAGGCTCCGTGAGCCTGGCCAATTTTGCCTGTAGCTCTTGTATTTTGTTAGCTAGAATTTCGGTCTGGCGCACAGGCCATACAGAGAGGTCCACCTCTCCACAGTCACGTATGAGGTTGCGCACCGCAACTCCGGCTTGGCCTGGAACGAAGGTCGCCTTCAGATCCAATGTTGTGCATGGCTTGAACACCACGATGGGTTCGTCGCACCCAAAGCGCGGCGTTTGCTGCGGCCGCCATTGGGGCTTGCGGGATCCGCCTTTCAAGGTCGCGCTAGCCGCGTCCCCGTGCGCAGCATGCGCGGAGCGAGCCGGCATCTGTTGCTGCTTGGCGGCACCGGCGACTTTGGGAACGTGAGGCTTCTGCTTGCGTCGCCATATGCGGACCATGTCGTCCAAATATTCTTCTTCGGATGGTGGAAGGTCCTCGAATTGAGCAGTATCCATGTGCACGACTTGCATAGAAGCAGGATCGTAGCCAGTCACAGTCTTCGGAGCCGCTATTGCCGGGCAATCTCCGGCCGGGGCTGGCGGACGCGGCACCGCCGTTAGGCCTGGCGGCGCGGCGGTCGGCGAAATCTTCGAGCGCTCGGAGATTCGTCAAAAATGGGCCCACCTTGATGAAAGTGGTTTCTACTTGTGCCGCTGATCTTCACGGAGACGATGGTACCAAAATTTACGAGATCCGGGTTGAATTACCGCAATTAGAGACGATCATTGGCGGAGACAAGGTGAAGCGCGTTCGTCGCCACCGACGCGCCAAGAGCGTCCCCCCTGCGATGTGTGCCGTGCTGCTGACGAGGAGTCATGCGTCTGCGTGGTGCTCCTGGAACAAATAATTAGAAGAAAGTTGCGCTGTGGACTTAGAAGTGTTGTATATGAGAACTATGCCTTTGTGTGACTCAAGAGCATGCCGAGCGAATGAATGGGCGGTGCGGACGGGGTGCGACAACGCTATCGCGTGCCACTCTTGAAGGCAAAGCTTAAGCGTCCTCCAATTTTCTTTCTCTTCTTTATTTAATTTGGCTCATCGTGGCTCTAAATGTTTTCCAAACTTGCGAAGTTTATTCTCTGTTTCTTTAGACTCCAATTTACTCCATCTTTACCGATAACAACCTAACTTGCATCGAGATTACGCCGTGAACATGCGAGTCGTTACGACGAGCATCAACGTGGTGTCACCACCTGTATTTTGTTTTTGCGCATTTCCTGGTTTATCAAGCTTCTTCTTAAGTTGAGCTTCATCTTCCTTTTTTGGTAATGTAGGAAATGAATGGTATTGTGCAGCAGAAATCCCTTTTCGCGTTAGTATCCCTCTAAGAGCAGCGAGTAACAACTGTAGCTGGTATGCCTACAAGGTTGTCGACAGTGGTACAGTGACGTCAGCAAGACAGTCGCGGCGATGACAATGAAAACGAAAATGATGGCTGCTACAACGACGACGCCAAGAAAAAGACGACGACCAAAATCACGAACGCCGTGGTGAAGACAATAAAGAAGGCGGCAAGGCGGCTTACCTGCCGTGGTTGCTTAGTGGCTAAGCCGTTATGCTGCTACGCATGAAGTCGCTGCTGGTTTGATACACTAGACCCTTGTGAGCAACATAACCTCGTTATCGTGAATACAGGGCCTAAGTGTGAAGGGAAGATCACGTTGGAAATGGGAAACCGGCAATCGACCATTAATTACTAGAGGAATTCGTGATAACTTGAGCGAAATGGTCATTGACGAGGAAGGGTATATCAGCATAGGGTGTGACCATAGACGCGTAATTTCGAAAATGGGATATGTGGTTCGGAAAGAGAGCAAGAAGGGCAAAATGGCCAGTCCAAATTTGAACACTGAACAAATAACAAATATGGTCACTAGAGTCGAGGAAGAACTTTGCAAATGGCCAAGTAAAGAGGGGGAATATAGTGGGTTTCGAAGTGTAATAACGACAGAAATACGGAAAGAGAGACAACATGTTCGTTGGAAATGAAAAAGGAAACCGAAAAGCTGGTGGAACAGGGAGATAGGAGAAGCGATCGCTGAACGACACTAAACATCTCAAGAGCACAGGCAGGCGAAAAAGGCGCAGTTGCCGCAGGATGCAGTAGCCAGTAAATGGGAAATATACCGGGAGAAAAAGTCTATGGTTAAAATACCGGTGCAAGCAAAGATAAAAGGTGAAAATGAACGTTGGTTGTCAGAAATACGTGAGAAAAGGAAGGCTGCACCTAGAATATTTTCGAATCACATAATATTATTAGGCAGGAAGTCAACAACAATACAACAATAATTCTTAGACGAAGATGGAAACAAACTGGAAGGAGAAGCGACATTAAATTACATTCGAAAAATAACAGTTCAATCTTTCCAAGGCAATGACGAGGTTGGATTTCAAGAAAAAAAGAGCATGAAAGAGAACCAGATGGAAAAGGAGCTGGTGCTGAGAAATTTCAGCTGGGAGAGAGCCGAAGAGAAAATTGCTAAGCGCACAGCCACAGGGCTAGACGAGGTTCCCGTTAGGCTGATTAATGAACTAGGACCAAAAAGTAAGGAAGCTCTGTTGAAAGCATTGGAAAAAACTTTAAAAGATTGAAGAATACCAGACAGTTGGCGACAAAGTAGAATTAATTTAATTCATAAAGGTAAGGGGGAGAAAGATAGAGTTCACTCGTATAGAGCGTTCATCGGTAATATACAAGCTTGCAATGCAGGCAATCAATTTAAACCTGCAAGCATGGGCAGAGAATAATGGCATTTTGGAGAACTTCAGAATGGCTTCAGAATAGGTAGGCCTTTGGATGATAACTTATTTGTTCTTACCCAGTGTATTGAAATATCACGAGTAGAAAGTAGACTGTTATATGTGGCATCTTTAGAAATTGCAGGAGCGTATGACAACGTAAATCGCAACATTTTGTGAGATATTCTGGAAGGGTAAGGCTTAGGTGACGATCGTCTGCAGCTTTTGAGAGATATTTACCTAGAAAATGTTGTTTGCGTCGAGTGAGAAGGGCTAAGGAGCGAGGAGAAAGTTGATATCAATAAGGGACAGGCAGGGGTGCCCTTTATACCCACTCCTGTTAATGTGTACATGGTGAGGATGGAGAGGGTGCTAGAATGAAGTAATATCGTGTTTAATCTTTCATACAGACAGGCGGGTACACTAGTAGAGCAGCAGCTTCCGGGTTTGTTTTATGTGGACGACATTTTGTTGCTAACTAACAAGCAACGTGATTTGCAACGTCTGGCTAATATCTGTGGACAGGAAGGCGAGAATTTAGTGTTAGAAAATCAGGTGTTACGGCATTCAATGAGAACAGTGAACAGGCAGTGATAATACAGGGCCAGGAAATACCTTGGGTAAAATAATATAAATACCTTGGTATAAGGATAAACGAAGGCAATAGATATATGGAAACGCAGCAGTAAAAGGGAAGAGAAATGCAGCCATAATAAAGCACAGAGCGCTATGGGGATAAATAGGTACGAGTTTCTCCGGCGTATGTGGAAAGACGAAAAAGCACGGTCTCGTTCTGACGTGTTTGCGACACCTGTTACGAAAATGTTTATGACCAACTGGTTATGTAGGGCCTGTTATTATACAGCTTTATCCGAACGCGGCCATGGTGGCGCGCGGACGCAGCAGTTCGTATGGCTCCCGGCGGGAGCCATAAACAGTAACTCCAGCAGTTCTGTCGCTTTCGATCGCGGCTGTGGCGACGCTTGCGGTGCAGTCCGAGACTCCGTTGACTTTCCACGGGCTCAGACAAGTGCAGAGAAGTGTGTCAACTTTGCACCTTCAAGAACACGTCTACCAGAGTTGCGAGGGGACGCGCTGTCAGCTTGGTTGAAAGGAGCCAAATGGACGCACCGTCCGTCCGATTTGTTCGGCAGCTGAGCAAAGGCCGCGTTTCACCTCTACACGCAGTTGACGAAAGCTTGCGCCATTTGAGCGCGCATTGAACGCTAATTTTTCGGCCGCTTTTAATTACTTGCTACCGCGCGACTAAACGACGTGTGTACCGCAAAGGCGAACGTGTCGCATCACTATAAACTGCGAGGCACCCTATATCCGCGGTGATTTATGCTCGCCATCTAGCGAGTACTTCTTCTGCAAAGGCTGCACCAGCTGTCGACTTACGAATATAAACTTGCGATCCAGTTGAAATTAGTTGTCCGGCTGTCTTGTGAGGACATTTGTGAGTTTCAGATGCATTCGAATTATATGCTGCATTTGACCCTGAGGTAGCGGTTCCTGCTATAAAGCCCAGACTGGCCGGAACATGGACGAGCGTCTGCAAAATTATACGGAGATTGTCGAAAATTATCGGCTACGCAGGAGACTGGTGCCACCACTATCCGGTGGTGGCACCAGTCTAAACAGTCTAAACAACAACAGTCTAAACAATCAACAGTCAAAACAATAAAGAGGCAGTCTAAACAATAGAGAGGCAGTCGTATGGCGGCGCCTGCAAACTGGGAACTTCGTAAACCCAGTCTGGGCATACAATCTTTTATGCATGATAGAGAAAACGATGAGTGCAAACACTGTGGGGCGAGAGGGACCCTCGATCACATAATCTGGGAATGTGCTAGCTCACCATGGGCTAAAGCAAATTGTAGAGAGGCCTGGGAAGCCCTGCTGCGGAGTGAGGGCCCTACTCCACAGCAACACGCCATCCGCCAGGTGGAAGAAGCCGCGAAGAGTCAAGGCCTCTTTGCTTGCTTCTAATCGCGGAGGTTCCGTCCCCCGTCCCCAAGGCCTGCGTGCCGGGGACAGGGAGTAGGGGCCACCTTATCCGGTGGTACAATAAAGTTGCTATCATGATCATCAACTGGACGAACCGCTCTACAGCAGCGCGTGAGGCACAACTCGATGTTGTTATTTTTGCTACAGAACCCACCAGGGGAATTGGCCGCACGTGTCTTGCAGTCGGCCACTGCTTCTTTTCGTCGTCGTCATTATTCCGCCATATCTTCATCAAGATCGACCAGGCAATTTGAGACTGGCTTGCCACGCGCTAAATTTCAATACACGTGACAATACACGTGAATATTTGTACTCAGATAAGTAGTTTGAAGAGGACAAATGTTTTCTTTCTTTTTTTGTGTTGGATGGCAAGACCTATTATGGTGCGCGCGAGCCGCTTTTAGAGCAGAAGCCGAAGCCGATACAAAAGTCGAGGTAGCGTTGTGAAGCGTTCTGTTCCATTCAAGGAGTAAGTACGTGTACTGCTGTTCTTCAGCGTAGCTGCGAAGATGTTCTTTCGCACCCGAGGCTTCTTTCTGATGAGGGAGATCATATTCTACCTGCTCATTTGCTGCCTGACCACTGCCTTAGCGCTGGGTATTATGGTCGTCGACAGGAGGCTGTCCGAGTACGGAGACGACCTGTTCGGCGTCCCTAAACCAGCGTTTCCATTTGTGAACATCTCAGGCCCGGAATAGACGACCACGTATGTGCTCCACCCAACGCCTGCGACAACTCGGATTCATTGTTTGCACAGTGTTCTGCAAGTGACGGGGCTCAAGGCCTGCGTCGTGAGCGACGAGGCAGTGAGCTGGTTCTGTGACCAGCGCCTGTGTGTACCACTTCGCTCAGCCGTTTTCGGCCTCAGACCTTCGATGACCACTTGGCTTATGAGAGCTCCCCGTGCTTTTCATGGCCACTGCTTTCGTGTTGGTGATTGTGGCTATCGACAAGACGCTGGCGTGGTGTCTCTGCGACACTGTTTCCGTACTGGCAGACGTTAGGACGAGGACTGCAATAGACACTGACGTCTATGTTTTGTACTTTGTTTGAACAGTGATGTGGAACTGACGCCAGTCTTTGTCACGAAGCTGCGTCGAGGAAGGCATGAAAGCTTTTGTTACTTGCGCGTGGCTGCAATGGCTTCAGATGGAAAATGTTTGTGCTTACGGAGATAAGAGATGCACTTACAGAGATTAGTTTGGCAGGTGTAAATCACATGTACAGACAAATGCGTGATTTTGAGAATTTGTTGCCATAGATATATAGATAAATGAGTTGTTGCCTTGCTCTTCCCTTCCTCTTTTAACGATGTGTTGCTCAAAATCTGCCTTGCATGATTACACGCTCGACATATGTTTCCGCCGAAAATATTTACGTCAGACGCTGAGCAACGAAGCATGACTATAATTTGGGCGACAAATAACGCCTCAGCTTCTCATCCAACAACAGCTATAAAGTTACTATATCTATTTTTAGTGAAGTGGTGTGTTTGACTTGTGACAAAGTGATCAGTGACTATACGGTACACTTATCTCAGTATGTGTATATTTGATATGTGCAATGGGTAGTTTAGAAAATAAAAGCACTGCATTTCTTATTTACGGCGATGTTTTCCAGCGCAAGCACTTCCCACTATTAAAACCAATTTACCTGCTAGACCAGGTACCGCATTTAAACAGTAATTTTCTTTTACGCCGCATTATTACCATGCTTGACTCAATATTAAAAAAAATTGCGCGGAACCGTCAAAGATGATTATCAAAATCAAGGGCACCTTGCGGAGCCAACACCTCATGATGTCTGCGCGACTACCTTCTGCATCACGATTTATTGACACACGCACTTCGTGGGAGATGAAACTGGAAGTCGTTTGCTGAAGGCCGATCTGTACATGTTACAGAAGAAAAGTAACCGATCGCTTGTACAAGTACTAATTACTGCCCAATGAAAGTAATTGAGGAAGGCATACTACTCGATTACTTTTAGGTTCCTTTCAGTTAATTTTTAATATCATTGCGCGGACACACTAAACAGGAAGAGCTGGGGCGAAATGCGAAAACACCCGTGTGCTTAGATTTAGGCGCACGTTAAAGAACCCCAGGCGGTCAAAATTTCCGGAGTCCTCCACTACGGCGTGCCTCATAATCAGAAAGTGGTTTTGGCACGTAAAACCCCAAATATTATACTAAACAGGAAGAGCTGGCTTGGCCGTTTTCAGTGCGTCCTATGCAGCTCATCATACATTGCTTATTTGCTTTTAAAAGATATCGTCGGTCATCGTCCCTCGTTTTTATTGCGAAGACATCAGCAACGACACCGAAAGCTTGCGGGAGGAGGAAAAATAGAGGGAAAGAGAGGGAGGTTAGTCAGTTTGTACAATGTGTGCTCTGGGGGTGGCGTTGTTACGTATACGGATCTTGCGCACGTTTATGTGTTTTCTCAGCATGTGGGTCCTCTTTGAAGCGCAGAGCTTCATTGCTGCTGGGGCTTGGAGAAAGCGCTCCCGGTTGGGCCAATGAAAAGCGGAGGAAGTCGGCCCTGTGTGATTTCGTGGCACTAACGTCCTAAGGGGCCTTCGCCGTGAGACCTACCAGCACCTTTTGAAATCATCGGCGAACATCTGATGGAACGTTAAGATGAGGAAACAAATTCTGAGTCTCCGGCTTTGCTTGTTTGAACATGTGCATTCGCGAGGCATAATCTAGGGCATTCTGCTGTAGTTTTCACCAAATTCAGTTTCTCAAAGCTGCATCGCTTGTCACATCTTGTCTCGTCAATAAAGTAATAGGTTACATGTAATTGGTTACTGAAAAAAGGCAATTGAATTACAGTGAATGTTACCGAGTAAGCAAAGTAACCGTTAAGTTACAAGATTACCAAAAATTACACTTAATTAATTGCAAGTAATTAATTACACGTAATTAGCTAGGTATAAGTCTGGTTGAGAGGCTGCTATAGTCAATTATTTATGTAACTCTGAGGCTTGGCAGTATTTATTCTAATGTTTCAAGGTCCAGAAGTTTGCCTTAATGCAAAAACCAAATGTGGAAAAGTCTCTGCTTTTTTAAGGAGGCTGGCCCTTAAATCACAGAATATCTATACTCAGCCGGGCTCTCTCGGACTCAGGTTCCCGATATTATATTCAGCCGGGTTCGCTCGGACTCAATCTAAGAGAAAGCCCGAGTCATTTAGGATGTTAAAACCAATCAATTCATATGTCACCTTTGGGGACAGAGGCCATAGGTCTGCAACAGGTTGATGATGGTAGCTGTTCACGAGATATTGCAACAGCATCTCATGAACCGGCGAGGAAAATACGTGCAAACGGTCAGGCTAGAGACATGAACATTAAGAAAGACTACATCTTCAGTGGGATGGATCTGTTCCCCAAAACCACCCTTCGAACTTAAGGAAGTTCCAGAGGATTCGTTGTTTGCTTATTAGACGACGATATCTTGACAACATAGTTTCAGAGCAGGTATTGAATTGTTGGGACAACCACAATGTTGCACTCACGGCAACGGGCCTGCATATACCTATGTCATGATTGTAGCAGCAATCGGCCCTTTATTCATTAGAAGAAAACTTTCACCGATGTGAGCCCATCTGAGCAATGCGTACGTCAAAGACAGCGAAGCGGTATACGCGAGTCTTCACACCCTTCTGGAGTCGTGGGTGTCTGTTTTGTCACTGTCCGAAATCTACGCATTGCTTTGCAAACGCTTCACTATATCCGATGTAACCACATCTTTATACCTTAGCCCTTAGCATGGTCAACTGCTTCACTATACCCGAGCTTAATAATTCTATGTTCTCGGTTCTCAGCATATGTTCATATGTGTAGTGACTTTCGAAGGAGAGGAATAGAGAAGTGCAGTTCCGTAACTGTCTCTCAGAGGAGGACACCTCAACAGCACTGCACAGGGAAAGGGGAGGGGGGGGGGAAAAAGATCAGGGAGAGAAGTTCATGCATGCTGCGCCGGCTCGAACTCCGGCGTCTGGCTCTACATTCTGACGGCTTGGTAGAGCTGCGTTACTGACTGTGATAGCTTGTGACCGACGCTGGCATGCGGCTGTGCGTTCTCGCCGATGTTCTGATCCCCGGCGTCTCTTACACCGTCCCACACTGTTACTTTATGGCCACGATTATGACTGCGTTGTTGGCTGTTCTTTGACATTTGACGCTGACCACCGTCGTACGCCACCGTCGGCTTTCACTGCCACCGACCTTTAATGCTGTCGAAAGAAAACCGTTGTGGAAAACCACAGCTTGGCAGCAAATGAACGAAGTAACCGCGAATGGTGAAGCGATATTGAAGCGCATTGGTACATATACAAAATGGTACAGAAAAGCAGACACGACAGCGCTTCACTGACAATCAAAATTTTATTGAACACTAAGGCTATATAAGTGGTTACACGATTTCTTGTGAACATATTTTAGAAATTGCGGCTGCTATTCTGTTTTAAGAGGAACAGAGTTCATTTTCAGGCATCGTGATCAAATAGCTCGTGAGCTTGTAGGATGAAAGCGTATCAATAAAAGGGGGAAATGTGCGTGAGTCATGGCACAATCATTTTGAACGATAAGGAGTTCGTCTACTTTGACAGTAGGCATTTCACTGCGTTTCTTTCGTGTTTTGTTTTGTATTTTAACTCAGTTTTTGTTTTCTATAGTTTTGTTCATCTAATCTGTAATCAAAGGATTTTTGCGGGAGTTGTTCTAGCTTTTCCGTTCTTTGCTGGAACGTGAAGTCGCTCGTGTGATGATCGGCAGCGATTTTCCCTCGCAGATGGGAAGCCAGGCAAAATAGACGGTCAACAATATGTTTCTAGCTGAACGTTTCAATGCTGACACACGACAGATTAAACAAATTAATTACACTTTGAACAATTGAGAAACAGTGTCTTACTCTTCGACTGTCTCAATGACTTGCAATCATCCTTCTAAAATTCGAAGCACTTGTTTTCCAAACACCACAGTGCAAATAATATGTGCCCATATGTGTAATCAGCCCAAGTTCTTGCATTTACTACGCATTATTTTGTTGGAAATTATCGGTTTGGTAAGCCACAGAGCCTTGCAAAAGCCAGAAGGACAAAATTTAGGCAATTCCGGGTGCTACCCATAATACCTCTATGCTGACAAAGCCATCATACTTGCAGCTTTCCTAGCGCCAGAGATCTCTCTTAATTATTTTCAGGAAATTTAATGTCGACTGCTCGGGAATCACAGGTCAGCAAAATAAACAGAACTGACTTAGACTCACTCTTAAAATATACTTTTTGCTTAGGGCTCACTCGGACTCCAGCTCAAGAGAATGCCACTTAACCTGGCTCCGTCGTACTCAACCTCACGATGATTCAACTCAGTCGGGTTCCCTAGGACCCAGGCTCACCAAATTCTACTCAGCCGGGCTCACTCGGACTCACTCTGAGAAAAAGAAATCTACACAGCCGGGATCAATCGGTCTCAATCTCAAAATTTTGCTCAGCAAGGCTCGCCCGCACTCACTCTCAGAATTTTACTCAGTCTGGCTCACACTGACTTGGAGTCACCAAAGAAGTTGCAGTTTGGCCCGAATGGCCAAGCATAGATTGCGATCGCAAATTAGTGGAAGCTGTACAAAGTAAGGATAGTAGCTGCTTCGGCCGTGTAAACTCGTAAACATAGGCACATCAACTAAATTAATAAGTATGGTGTTACGCGCGGAAAAACAAACATGAACTCATCTCGCTCGATGACGGGGAACACTCGCTATCAAAAGGCTGGGGAGAGAGAGAAACAACTTTATTAAAGTGAAAATAAATTTCACCGAGAAATGGTCGTCAGGTGGTGCCTCGCTGTCACCTCCTCGACTCGTTGCATGGCCCAGTGTTGTACTTCGAGTCGAGAGCCCTGAAGCACCTTGTCCCACGTTTCGGGCGAGGTAGACAGGCAGCCCGACGGTTATTTCGCTCGCTGCTGCTGCTGCTGCTCCGCTTGCTCAGTCCAGCGTTTTGCCTGATATCTTGAGCACTCAAAACATTGGAGTGGAGATTCACAGCAGCAGCAGCGAGCGAATTGACCTTCATGCTGTCTCTTGCATCCAACGCGCACCAAGCCGCGAAAACACATCGCACGGCGGTCTCTGTCCCCGTCACTAACGGCTTTCAAGATATAGCGGCCCAGGCGGGGCGTGGCCGCCCGGAGTAGAACCATGCCTCTCACCCGAAAGCCTTGCGCGCGACGGAAGATGGCGCGCTTCCTCCACGCTTTCCTTTCTTGGGTGCGCGAGATTGAGCCGCAATCACCGGATCACACTCGCATGCTTTCACTCGCACATACAGCATACGGCGCTCAGCGACGGTTTTATCCCCCTTGGATACAGGTATAGGGAACCTCACGGAGACGTCAACGGCAAAAATGCGTCTGCAGTTTCCATATAATGGCTATCCCAATAAAGTATACTCTGCCGGGCTAACTCGGACTCAGGTTCACCAAAATGCTAGTCAGCCGGGCTCACTTGGAGTGAATATCGGAAGATATCTACTCAGCCGGGCTCAGTGGGACTCATACTCACGGGTTGGTCTAAGTGAGTCGACTCATGAGTGAGTTTGCCGACTTGAGTCTAGAATGCCGTAAATAGATTTGTCAGCTGCTTTCTGTTCACACGAGGGTCAGCATTAAGAAAGAAGCGGTTCGGCGTTGTTGGCCGGCAGCTTGTATGTGTGTGTGTGTGTGTGTGTGTGAATTGGACCGGAAGACAGCCCGCTGGCGCAGGTTATGTATAAGTTGGAGCGGGCTGCATTGGGCTGGTCGGTTCATCACGAAGGGGGTAAGTGGAGCGTGAAACACAGGACGAAAGCAGAGATGACGCACACAGCGATAACGATGCGGAGACGGCGAACACAGCGCTAATAGAGCTAACATAGCACTGTGTACGTCGTCTCTGCTTTCATCCTGTATTTCGCGCTCTACTTACCCCCTGCGTAAAGCTTCCTTTCTTATATAGGAGACAGTGTCTAATAAAATTCGAATGCGATAACTCTAATTAATCCGTAGAAGTTAGACGTACCTGCTTTGATACGCTGAGTTTGATACTTCAATATCCTGATTTAGGCGCGCAAGACTTCGCGTAAAACCATAGTAGCATTTTTGATTGCTGGAGTGAAGTTTCAGGTACAAACTGCTAAGCAAAGGAATGAAAAATAACTAATTGCTAAACTAAATAATTGTAAACCCAAATACCACTCGGTTTACTTGTATGAAAATGCACTGCTGGGGCGGCAATGAAGGTGCGCAGCTTCATTTATTTTTACTTGATGATGCCTAATTCAATCTGAACAACCGTGTGTGAAATGGTGTTCGGGCGTTCTGGGGTGAAATATTTTTGTGTGTATATATAGGCGTAGTTTCAAGTTTATGATTGCTAAATAAATAAACAAACAGAGAAGAACCAGAATGCTCCAAGGAAGAGCACAATCACTTAATCAAAAGCGCGGTTTCTTTGAGCCGTGCGTTGACAACAGCTGCCAGATGAAGGTAAACAGGTCGCTATCTGCATACCTTGCGGTTTGCCACGAGGCGCGAAATTAAACGACGCCATGGCCTACGGACAGCGGCGACAGCTGGAAACGACAAGACTGATCGAGGCAAGAGCGCCATTTCGCTGCAAAAGCTTTCGCCGCTCACCGCGTTTTCCTAAACATTTTCCTTCCGCGGTGCAGCCTGGGCGGGCTAGCAATCTTGTCAGCGCGCATCTGTCGCCAAGAGCTCACTTTTGTGAGATGGATAGAATGCAGCGAGGATGAAGGTGTAGACGTGAAAAATTGTTGTAAAGAACCCAATCTATGGCAAACTTGTTTTCGTTGACTTTGTCGACGCTGGGGCCGTCTTCCCGGACAGCCAATTTGGGTGACACTTTTACTTTCGTGAAATTTCATGTGACTAGCGCCGGAAGTGTCATCGCGTCAGGAGCCAAACATATTTGTAAGCGTACTAAAAACGTAACCTCATTTGCATGACTGTTGCCGTAGCATATTGCATTTCTTAGCGTATTACGCTAATACTTATGGGACAGCGTTGGCATGCTCCGCGGGAGTCGAGTTACGTGTTTTAATCTGCTCTTTCCTGGCAAATTAACGCAATTCCGGTTTCATGGCATATTACTTAATAGCGCATTGCATGGTTGTGATGCGCTATAGGAATGCGACGCGATGCGCGGCTGTCGAATTCGTATTCGACATTTAGTCCCGAGCGGGATACATTCGCCTCCACTTGTCCCTACTTCCAAAGACAGCGAAGAGCTTATTACTGAGTCAATGCTCTTTGTCACATTTCTACTGCTGAGCCGCCACCGTGGGAGATAATCTACAGTTTCCGTATAGACGTAAAGAACCCACCTAAGAAAAATTCATACAAATAAGGCAAAATTACCCATAGGGATCATGATCATTAGTTAGCGACTTGTCGCTATGAATATGAACTATTCTGGGCAGCGACCTGGTTGCTCTGTTATCAACAACGTTAGTGACTACTCGTACTAAATGGCACAGTCGTTTGCTCGCCGAAGTCAAGGCACCATGTCAAGGGAAGGAACGTGCAAGAATACGGGGGGCAACGCTATCCTGCCATGAAAGGTAACCGATAACCAACGCTCTAATACCATAGTCACACGCTCGTTTTTAATGACGATTGAAATCATTCGCCATTGAAATGCGCAAGCCCCATTGGATTCCTTCCGCGGTCTCGCGCAAAGGAGGGAATTAGGCATGCGCGTTTCTAGTACATTAAGCTTCAATGATAATTGAAAGAGAGCTTGTGACTTTGCCATAACAAGCCAGATGCACTCAGTCTCCTGAAGGACTATTCATTACTGGCACCCGCGGCGGGAAGCATTTTTCCAAAAATGGGCTATGTCGTCAGAGCTGTGGTTGCGCATGCAGTGGCAGAATGAAAGTAAACATACGTACAGCACAGCACAAGAGCAAAATATCATACATAGAAAAGCTACGCTGGCGCATGCGCAGAGGTAGAATGTCATAACAACGAAGTTTATTCTATCGGCAGCGTTGCATTGACAATACCAACGTAACAGGCGTCGGCTGGCGACACTCGACATCGTAGTCCGTCAACGCAGGCGGTGGCGTCGACCCCGATGGAACAAATCAAACGTACATTTTTTCTCGAAATAAAAAAGAATTACAACGAGCTGACGATCAGCGAACTGTACTCCGTATCCATACATAGCAGTCAACGCTGTGGAAGCTACGCAAGAATTTCGGTCAAGAAAGGTTATCACTCCGCGCGTTACATCCATGCTTCGCTGCGCGCCAACAGCCTTCGCTCGAGTGAGCATGCACGTGAGGCTTCTTGCGATATGGGCTACAAATAAAAAATCCGGAAAGAACAACAAAAATAGAAGTGCTCTAAAACAACCCATTAGTAGCCGTATACAACAGTGCGTTTCTAAGGATAAATTTTTTTTCGTTCAATACTAAGCCTATATAAGAAACAGTTGCGCACAACAGCGGTTAAAAAACATAGAACTATAGTCAAGGGCCAACGAAGCCACTGCAAGAAGTCTCTCTAGCCTCCTCAGCGTTGATGCTATGCATGGAATGGAATATAGTGACGCCAGTAACGCGTTCTGTAGGTTGTACTGTCCTCGGCATTGCCGAGCTGTCATTGCGCATGTCTGCGTCGGGATCAATGCCTGCGCACACGACTCTTTCGTCGTGTTGTGAGAGAAATCTTGCTGCGAGTCAACAAACAAGCTGACAGGCGAGACAGAGACCTTAATCGCCTTAGTGGCTGTACCTGTCAGAAGCGCATTGTCTGAAGCAGGGAAGTCAACTCAACAAAGGAACGGATATTCTTGGAATTCGCATTGTTTCATTGTAATGATTTCATTGACCGAGCGAGGAAACTGCAATTTAGAAATCATGAGCAAGAACGCTCTTAAGTTGACGATAGTGAAAAAAGCACGAAATAAGTCACACGAGTCAAAAGACATTTTTTTTTTTCGAATGCTATAGACAGCCTTCCGTGGAACGCATCTCGAGAGGTGCTATCGCATGAAGAAGGGCGTCGGTAGCAGCGTGGTCGTCATCGGCACCGGGCTTCTCGCTGTAACGTTTGATCGACGCGGAATATGCGCGAATGAGTGGTACACGTCGTAGCCGAGGAACAGCGCCACGGTCAGGATTGCCAGCAAGAGCAGAACCACGGCAATGTGCACCGCCTGCGATCAATGCGGCGTCGGTGCGACAACCACAGAATAAGAAGTTTTAATGCGCATTGCTGTATACGAGGTGTGCCAGCTAACATGAACAATGGTAAAGAAAAAAGGAAAAGAAAGGAGCACAGTCTTCTGTGTGGATGAATCCAACTGTATGTTTTTAGCAATCTCTTGCAGAAACCTTAGTACTTTTGGTGCTCTTCCTAATAGCCTGTATAGTAGCTGATATTTACCTCAATGGATTTTTTTAATTATTACGCTTACGGACCCATTGTCAATGCAAGGTTTGTAAAGCACATCTAAAAACGTCACTTTTGTGTTGTTTGCGACGTGTTGATGTTTGCGTAGCTCATTTTCCTGTGCATAAAAGTCCGCAGAACCTTTGAAGATCCGCTGATGGCAAGCCACAGCGGCTTTTTTTTTTAAGCACGTAGAAAAGAACTACACAAATAATGCCGGGTTGCCAACAACTGGAAATGATGCTTTCATTTGCGGCCACGAACGTTGGGTTGACACTGTGGTCGTCAGATTTATTATGTTTGTTAATTATTCAGTGCTAATTTAGGAACACAGATATACAGGACGCTTCCCCAGGAAGTTGCTGATAATATGAAATTGGATCATCCGGACCGGGGGCTTCGTTTCTATTTAAACCATGGCTAGCTGCGACGCATGTATACATACTATGCATGAACTGTACGTATATAAGACAGGTATAGATGACTTATAGCTAAATCGCTTACTACTTCGCACCCAGGCTTTGCATTTAATGGCCACTTCAATTAATTACACGGTATAAATGCCGTAGTTACTTGCTGCATTGTTGTCTCTGATGGGCTTCTCGTGATAAAGGAGGAAATTGTAGCGCTGTCGTTTGTGGGCTACAATTAATGCCACCTAGCTGTATACACTGACGACATCGTTATTCTAAGAGAAGGCAACAAACCTTCGGCAACGGTGGATCTTGGAAGTGGTACATCTTGCGCGTACCGAGTGTTGTAAGACGTGACTTGGCGAAGCTGCGTTCTGCCAGCTGCTGGAAGAATGAAAACGGAAAACAGTTTGATTAACGTCGTGTATCAAGGTGCAACTGTGTTTATTCCAGTGGGGGAATCAGAGCGTGAGGTGGCTACATCTAGTTTTACGGCGAAAAGCTGTCTTACACATGCAACCGAAGCTGCCAGTGCCGGCTGCGATTGACGCCGTGGCAGTTTTCCTCGCAGAGTTTCTACTAGAGGCTACAGGGGCGCTAGTGTCTATGGGAGCTGCAAGCATGGTGGTTCAGCGAGCGTGGGAATGATGGTTAGTAAATTTGTGTGCCTAAATATCTCTCTGTTCGCTTCAGACATATTTGTGACCATTCTGCATTGTTAAATTTCCACAAAATACTGCAATATAAAGGCAAAAAGTCGCAGTTCTACCTGCGCCCAAAGTCTTATTGGCTTCAGCGCTTGTAAATATACTACTGCATCAGAATTTGGGTCGAGAAAGACAGACAAAGCTCAGTAAACAGAGCCGTAAGAACGTATGAAACCACAAGCACGAAGATAAGACAAATCCATGAACTAACTATCATTCCGATGGCAGGGGAACAATCGCAGCGCCAGCGTTTCTTCTAGTACATTTAGTAGTAAATTCCGTGCCTTGTCTGGTATCAGTCACCGAAGTGGACTTCGTGATGGAGAGGATAATAATAAGCTATACTGAACCACTGCCACTGTGTAAATAGAGTGCGACAAGATGATGATGGGTGCTGGTCGCTCGAATCACCGCGATATTATGCACCAAATCGCATTAAGCGCACTGAGCTATCTCGGCACACGCTCCGCATGGTGCCTTGCGTGCGCGGCGCGGACTCGTAAAGCGGTGCCGTCTACCCCCGTGTTTTGGAGCAAGCAACGCGCAATACGCTCGCGCTGACAAACACTTACGAAATGAAAATGGCTGATGCAATTCGCAGCAATAGGCTTAGGAAGATGTCGCGGATCGAAATAGGTCAAGGGCTAAATTACGGCAAACATCAATGCAGGGTATACATGAGAGGAACGAAGGTGGTTTCTGATCAGTTGACCAGTCGAAAGAGAAACGCAGGAGTGTTCAAAGGTGGAACACCAGCGATCAGCCTGAAAGGCCGTCTGTGTTGCTTAACAGTTGTTATTGGAATTGTTGGAACCAAGGGCCAAATCACCAATAACTAATCACGGGAAGAGTGCTCCCATCAGCACCGTTAATCCAGCTCGGAGGAGAGAGCACTTCACGTGGATTACCCAACAGGGGACATCGCGACCTTCGATCACATGATCGAGGAATCTTAGGCCAAGAACTTGACAAGAGAATGACGAATGTAGTGCCACCGCCACTCTGCAAGGAAGCTCCCATCGTCCCACGAGAGCCTCCGGTGTCCTTTGAAGAGACCTTGACTCAGGACATTTGAAAGCGAATGCTTGCTTTGCGAACCCTCGCGGACTTTGCTGACCATCGCTTCTGCTACTGTTTGCCGTATGGCTCACGCACAATACAGCACGCATGTAATGATCTAGCTTGTGCATAGACATTCGTGCTGGCGCGGCTGGTTTTCTGGTGACTGGCTCTGTTCTGTAAGCAGTTGAGCAATGAAACAAAAGAAGGTGCCTAAATATTCTTACTATAACAAACATGCGCCTTCGAGTGCATAATGTCTTTATTAAAGTGAATTCCGGTATGTTTTCTTCTTCGGAATTTCTGAGTATAGTGAGTCGATCGTGGCGACAATACAATAGTAAATTAGGCCTATCCCGGTGTTGCCATAATAGAAGCAGAGCCAATGTGGGAGACAGTATTACGCGGTAACGTTGTGAAACGCAGAGTGGAAGACGTACATATTTACAGAACATGCAACTAACCGCTTTACGGAAGCTTCGCTTAACATATGTTCCCAGAAGTGAGTTATATATGCAGATATGTGTGCCGTTGCGTATGCCTCAGTCATCGTGAAGCGAGGACCTATATGAGGACATTCCCAGTGGCGTAGCCAGAAATTTCGTTCGGGGGGGGGGGGCTCAAGTTGTAACTCGGCCTCCTCCTTAACAGGAAGCTTTAGCTCGGGTGCTCCTATCTAAATGCATGTAGAAGGTGATTTCGTTTATCTCGGCAACCACTGCACCAAATTTGACGAGGTTTGTTGCATTTAAAAGGAAAACTTAAGATATCCTCACTTCTGGTCCCAAATTTTTCATTTAGCTGGTCAATTATTTATTAAAAATTGGCAAGAAATCTGGAATGTTCAGGAAACGAAACTATCCCGTTTAAAACTCTAACTCAACAATGAAAAATAATGTCACAATTCTGTGAATCTCATCTAATAGTACATCTACAGCGGAGAAAATTGATATGTTACAAATGAATCTAAAGAAATCTAGTATTATCGAAATACGGCTTTTGCAGAACCCTTGTACACCACGTAACCAATTCACGTAAGGTACAAATTGACATACCAAATTTGTCCGCTTTGAATCTTATAATAAATGCCGTTTGAAGAACCGCGATATCTGTTCTTGATGCAAAGCTATTAGTTTGTAAACGTCGTGCTTCTATTACTTTCGCACTTTCGAATTTTTCGAAATATTTTAAACGAAATTCAGGCCCCAAATCGAAATTCCGCTTCCAGCACATACTAGAATTTAACTTTCTCTCTCTAATGCAACAAATTTCATTGAACGCCATCCGGCGGTTATCTCAGAAAAGCGTTTCTGCGTTTTACATGTATTTGAATAGGCCGCGTCGGAGTTGGGCCCGAGCTAACCCTTCCTCTTAAACAATTTGTCGAGGGATAAAATACATCAATAATAACTGCATTGCCATTGCCAAAGATGCTGCAAACGATTTCTTGAACGCTACGCACTGCGAAAACAAGTAATATATGTATTTTTTCATAAAAAGATAGACTCGTATGTGCCAAAAATTGTGCCCAACATAACTGCATGATATCAATGCTTCCATGTTTTGTCTATTTAATAAGTAAAGAAAATATCTCACGATCGTTAGACCTATATCAGTTCGAAACCAGCAAAGCAGTGCATGCCACAGATATGAAAAATGTAAAGGCCATGAAATGGACAAGTTGAGGACAAATATGTTAATGTAACTTTGTCATTCAGGAACCTTGTTTACATTTTTGTACATATGCATGACGCTTGTCATTTATTCTAATGTATTACGCAGGAGCAGCTGACACCGGTTGTGTATCGTAACTGCACCGAAATTATTGTCCCAACAGAGAGCACGTATATAAAGCCGTTCTGCAAAATATACGAGGGCGAGTCAAATGAAAGTGAGCCAATGCGAATATACGACGAACGGGGCACGTTATTTAAAAGTAGTCTCCATGATCATTTAGACATCTGTCCCATTGACTAACGAGTCGGGTGATTCCCGTCTCATTAAACTCCTTGGGTTGCTGCTTCAAAAGATCTGCAACTGACTCTTTCACGTCATGGTCCGACACGAATCTGTTTCCCTTGAGCTGTTTTTTTTTCATTTGTCCCAAAATGTGGAGGTCGCAAGGCGACATGTCTCAGCTGTATGGGAATGTTGCAGCGTTTCCCACTTGCACTTTGCCAGTTTTGTATTAACCACATCAGCGATGTGGGGACGGGCATTTTCGTGGAACAATTAAAAATTAAATTATGGGGTTTTACGTGCCAAAACCACTTTCTGATCATGAGGCATGCCGTAGCGGAGGACTCCGGAAATTTCGACCACCTGGATTTCTTTAACGTGCACCTAAATCTAAGTACACGGGTCTTTTCGTCTTTCGCCCCCATCGAAATGCGGCCGCCGTGGCCGGGATTCGATTCCGCGACCTCGTGCTCAGCGCCCCAACACCATAGCCAGGTCGTGGAACAAGATGACCCCATTTGTCAATTTTCCACGTCGTTTGTTCTTGATTGTGACATGCAGCCGATCCGGCGTTTCCAAATATCGGAAACGGTTGATAGTCTCTCCGGGTTTAGGAAATTCTATCAGTAATGGCCCCTGACGATCGAAAAAAAAGTCAACAACATCTTTCCGGTGGAAATGACGGCCTTTGCTTTCTTTGGGGGTGGTGAATTCGAATGTTTACACTGTAAGCTTTGCCGTCATGTTTCAGGCTTGTAACAAATAGTGGCACCATGGTTCATGCCCGATCACAATTGCAGAGAAGTCGTCACCCTCAATGTGATAGCGGGTCAGATGACTCAAGGCAGCGCAGAACCTTCTTCTGGCGGTCGTTGAAAATCTTGGGCATCCATTGCGCACACAAGAGCCGATAACTGAGATGTTCATTAATTATAATGGGAACCGAACTGTGACTAATATTCACATGCTCTGCCAGTTCATCGATGCTTATCCTCCGTTCTTGTCTCATCAGCTCATCAAGTTTTGCACTTGCGTTGGGGGTGATTCCACGATGGCTTTGGCCCGGTCTTGGATCGTCTTTCCAACTTTCACGTCATTTTGTCAACCGTTTGCTCCGACGCTTCACAGTGGCCATTGAAATACAATGTTCAACTTACACGGCAGCCATACGGTGACTAATTTCTTTTTGGGGAACACCTTCAGCTGTCAAAAACCTCGCGGCACCACGCTGCTCAACTTCGGAAGCGTCCATTAGGTCAGGCAACCTTGTTCAACCCAGTGTATGAGAGTACAGAAGAACATTTACTCTCTCATCTGCGTGTCACTTTTGTAAATGAGAACTGCCTGTGTGCTACGCGCTTGCGTTACTGATAATGGACCGAACCGTTATTGCGCGGGGTGGGTAGGCTCACTTTCACTTGACTCGCCCTCGTTTATTAGAAATGCGAAGATACAATGGAATATACAAATGATTGATAAATGGCAAAAAAGTGTCACCGGAAAGAAAGTTCACTGCACGTATACACAAAACTTCGCAACAAGATATTTAAATATACGTATAAGTCTCCAATACATCTACGTATCCAAGAAAAAGTCAATGTATATAATGCGTCAAACAAGGCAAATAAACATGTTGCGCAATCACAGATTCACAGAATCCTAGATCGCGCCCCAATTCCATCCACTCCACCCGATGTATCGCACGTGACGAAAGGCGCTTGCTCTCCCCTTTTTTGCATGTGCACACAAGACTGATCGAGCCACCATCGTCAGCTCACCCATTCCCTACGCTTTCACTCGCACATACAGTGTGCGGCACGCGGTCACGACGTTATCGCCCTTGGACTTCATACGAAATATGAGGGCGACGGCGACAGCAGGAATGCGTCTGGAGTGTCCCCCCCCCCCCATATAATTGCTATCGCAATAATATAATAATGGTATCCGGCAACTGAAGCGTGCCGTGGCCAATTACTTTCCGCAAAAGGAGAAGTAACAAACTATCACCATGCGACAATTCGCTGAGTCGCAGCAATGTATTTTCTTTTTAGTATTGTTGGGCGGGGGCACCGAAATGAAAAAAAAAGCGCAAAGTAGAGTATGTTGGCCACAATCCAATGCCTACTTTGGGCACCTAATGTGGCTACCGAAGGAATATCAAAGAAAACGTGAGACACTTGGTCCGCCGAGAACCATACGCATAGTGCTCAGTATCCTACACCGGCGAGACAAGACTTTCCGGAGAGGTTGCGCTCAAGCGAACGCGGCGCGATCCATCGAGTCTTCACAGTGATGACGCCGAGCGACCATTGTTTCTTTCTCTCGACTGCTAGCCAGAAGGCGCCCAAAAATCTGCCAGGCGAAAACCCACTCGGCCAGAGAAAACCAAACGTGCACTGAAGTGCGCCGCACGGTGGTCGGGGAAACACGAGAAAAACGCATACGCTCTGGCTGGCTCTGGCACCCCGCGGGTAGGGTAGCGAGAATAAAAAAAATTAAGAGGCTGAATGTGTCCTCACGAATAAAAGTCAAAGTAGAATAAATAAAGAAGAACGTAGTTACCCTGGCTGGCTTTAGTGTCTTGACATAGATGCTTTGGCGTAGGTTAAAAAAAATTACTTTTTTATGCGACATGAAGGCAGAAATGAACCACAACGCTTCGCCTCATCGGATCACGCTGCGTGTTTTGTCAACTTGTCTGATAGTGTGTTGATTTGGCTTGCCTCATTGTATGTTTCGATGTAAGACTTTAGAAAAGTCAATCCACCTTTGGCGTCAAATGTTTATAACAACATTAAACCCACAAACTTCTGCAATTGAATAGCTGAAGCGCAACTTCGAAAATGTAAATGCATGTTTCGCATGAAAAGTTTGAGTACTTTATGCCCATAAAGTTTCGAAATTGAAGTCCATGCGCTCCGTAGATTCCGCGGCCTCCGCAAAATGCCGCGGCGAGCCCGTTCACCACTAAAACGCCCTTGAAACTTCTGGTTCGGATGGGGCTGATTGCGTTATGTGACTCCCGGTGCATGAGCGCTGCCGCGAAATCCAGCCCGAGTTCGAAATGCTCGCGGTGAAATGTTTTTTCGATAAGTATGGACAGCTGGGCTAGTTGGTGATTAGCATTATGAAACATGGTTCCAGCGCACATTTGGACACGGACGAGGAGAGAAAGATACTGGCGTTCGTGTTGTCTTTCTCTCCTCGTCCGTGTCCAAATGTCGCTGGAACCATGTTTCATAATGTTTTTTCGAGTGTGAAAAAGACATTCTAGACAAAATCCAGAATGATTTCCGGTGCCGGGGGTTGCTTTGGTCGACGGTGCATGGACAACACGAAAAAATTTTGAGGGGGGGCTGAAGCCCCATAAGCCTCCCCCCCTCCCCTGGCTACGCCCCTGGACATTCCCTATTGTCATGCTCACATGAGATACCCTGTAGAGGCACAAAGTCGCGACATCCTAAGTGCAAGCAAAGCAAACCACGGTCTTGCATATAAAACCAACACGCGAACGCCGACTAAGCCCTGGTATGCTTGGAGCAAGCTTTCACGACGAACTTCGCGAGTCAGAAAGAGAAGTGGCGGCATGACGCATAATGTTCCTTGACTTGCGATATACACGGACGAAAAAAGAGGTGGACGCAGCGGCTATTTCACCGCGTAGTCGTCAGTGCGACACATGTCTGCTTCAAGAGACAACTGCATGATTTGTGACTGCCTGTTGAGTAATATTCAAGCTGCGCACGTAACATAGCCCTGTCTCTGTTTCACATGTGTGTCGAGGAAACAGGATGTCTGACACCACATTGCCTAAATCTCTATACAGCTGTTGTAGTGCGCCAGCCCCTTCATCACGTTTTCCCCCCTCGAGTATTGATATTAGATTCAATTATGGTACGTTGCATCGATCTAAGATCAGCACAAGATTTCTCAAAAGCACTGTGCTACACAGCGTGGAAAAATTACACTCTTAAGAGTGTTTTCTCGTGTCTCTAACTCACCCGCTTACGCCCATAAAAAGGGCGTTCTTTATAAGGCCAAACTAATGCGAAATCCGCACGGCCTTCCGCACCCGCCTTCCGCACGCGTGCGGCTAACTGCAGGAGTCGCGCAGAGCTGCAAACATTTCGCAAAAGTGCACTGAAATCTGTGCTGCTGTTTGCGACTCGTGCCAGCCACCCGACACGTTCGGAAGGTAGGTGGATGGTAGCGCGGACTGAGCGCAATCGGGCCCTGAACCGCGCAGGTGAGTTGTGCCGAATGGCAGTAAATACCACGTGCCTTGGTCGGGGTGGCTTCGGCGAACGGTGTGGCACTGGAAACGGTGCGCTGCGCGTTCGACAGATTCACTGCCGTTTCCGTGCCCGACTTCGTGTAGCGGCAAGATGCAGTCCTCGTCGCACCAGAGACGCCAGTCGCCTTCGCAGCACGATGGAGTGACGTCAAAGTCATGTCCCACGTGGAGGGGATCACATGCGAGTTTTAAAGCGACGCTTTCTGAGTAAAACCACACTGACTTTGATTACCGTGGTTGCAGCTGCTGCTACTGGTCTTGTCTTGCCAAAACGCTTACTCACAGAAAAAGAAGGAAAAGCGTGTCCAATGGTGTGATCGAACCTCAGTTTCCCGTGTGCAACAGGCCGATAATCTGGCCAATCAGCCAAAATCTTTTTGTTTTAACTATAAGCGATATATTATTAGTTTTCTTTAAGAGTGAGGCAGCCCTTCGAGCAATATTAAAGATAACAAAGAAATTGCTTTCACAATGCTGTAGCAGCTAAATGCATATTCATCCGCCTTGGTTGCTAAGTGGCATTGGCGTTGTGTTTCTGAGCACGAGGTTGGAGGACCGAATGCCGGCGGCGGCGGCCGCATTTCGGTGGAGGCCAAATGAAAGTACGCCCGTGTACCGTGCACAGGGTGCACGTTAAAGAACCCCACGCGGTCCGAATCAAATCGTAGTCCCGCACTACGGTGTGCCTCATAATCAGACAGTGTTCTGGCATGTAAAACCGCATAATTTAATTGAATTTCCACTAAACGAATATTTCCAGAACAAAAGTGCTCAGTATCGCTAAACGATAAAGAGAGAGCTATTTGATTCATGCTACAATGCCATATTTTAATTCGCAGATCACTAGTAATTGTTTCTAGAGAAGAAATTTGGCGTTCCCGCTCATATGGCTCATGATTATCGAATTTACATTATACATGTAAAAACGCATACAAGACTCAGACACTTTAATAGGAAGGTGCGGTCGAGTGCATGGCCGTACAATACCTGCAGCGCCGTCTCATGATAACCACAGGCGCTATCGACGAGAGTTAAGGCGCGTTCACAGTGGCGGGAAAACGCGCAACGCAGAACGTTTTCCGCGCGCCGCTTCCCGCACAAACCGGTTTTTCTCTCGCAGACAGGCTGCTGTGCCGTCCCGCAGAGCGATGGGTCCGGTAGCTATTTTTCCCGCGCCGCTGACGAGAACAGCCAATGGGGGCCGACCGTGAATCCTGACGTCGGTCCCAGTTCAGTGACCCCGCCGGCGGAGGCTGCGCGCGTGCTGCGGGACACTTGGCGGTTGCTTTGCCAGCATGAACATGCGACTTGAGGCGACGGTGCAGAAGCAGCGAACAAGCAAGTATGAGTACGTTTACCGTAGCCAACAGCTCATCGTTCGAACCAGCCATCCTCGTGACAAAAAGGGCGACGGGAGGAGAGCTAGCAGACGATCAAGACGACGACGCGAGAAAAGAGCGCGCTTTCCAGTTTTCTCTGGTGTCACCTGACTATCCCCTTCTCTCTCTACTCGTTAGGGTCCTCCCTCAACGCCTCCTCTCTCTACATTCCAAGACAACCACAGTCAGAAAACGCGCGCAGTGTGAGCGTCATTCGGAGGAGCTGCGACGCAGCGTTGACGTTGACGCTGTGCCGCTGCGGGAAGTCTCCCGCAAGTGAGAGCGCGCCTTTATGCAGGTGCAGGGCAAGCCGGCCAGAGACAATGAGCCGTGAGCGCACACTCAGCGTTCAGGTGGTTAACAGGAGACGGTGCTGCAGGTATCGACCACCGTGTGCCCGCGTGTTCCGTTTATCATATATCTGAGCCATGTACAATTACGTCGGCGTAGCAGACATCGCGAAAGAGTGTGTAAAGCCAACAGTCACCTCGCGACAGATGCTGTCGTTTAAAATTTTTGAAGTCGCCGCCACTGACCGGGCTAGAATACCTGCCAACACAGCAGGTTACAATCGCACAAATAGTTCTCGCGCGTCCCCATCACGTAGCTCTCGCGTCGTACTTCCCTCAGCGTACAACTCTCCCCAACATTCTTAGGTCGACTAACATTGATTTCCTCCTCGCTACATCGACGCCTCACAGTATGTATTAGCGTGAACTGCTGCTTGCACTTCGACATAACTTGTTAACGACATAGTTCACGAACATTAAATATTGCACAAAATAAAGTTGTTGGCCTGTGCGGTGCATAAACATAGACATTGCACGACACTACACATTGGGTATAGGATGGCAATAAAGTCAAATATACGCGTCGCGTTTAGCTCTACAGAGATTAACTTCTTGCCGAAAGGTTCCCTCCACGCAGATTGCAAAACGTAAGATGGATCTGAAGAATATTTCTTGTAGTGTTACACAAATCGTTGGTTTGCGATGCTAAGCCAGAGGGCGCGGGATCAAATCCCGGTCACGGCGACCGCATTTTGATGTGGACGAAACCCGAAAACACCTGTGTACCGTGCACTGGGTGCGCGGTAAAGAAATTCAGGCGGTCAAATCCGGGGCCCGCACTATGGCATGCCTCATAATATTATCGTGGTTTTGACACCTGAAAACTCCAGAATGAATTTTTAACACAAACCGTTGGTCTCAAGCGTTCAAGTTCTTTTTTCATTCGCTAAGTCCTTATGTGTGTGAAGCTTACATGCAGGGTGTTTCAGCGAGCACATTAAATTAAATTGTGGGGTTTTACGTGTCAAAACCACTTTCTGATTATGAGGCACGCCGTAGTGGGGGACTCCGGAAATTTCGACCACCTGGGGTTCTTTTAACGTGCACCTAAATCTAAGCACACGGGTGTTTTCGCATTTCGCCCGCATCGAAATGCGGCCGCATTTCGATGGGGGGCGAAATTAGCTAAAAGTTGATTCTATAATCAACTTTTAGCTAATTATCTTATGACCCATATTGCAATTTACAGATTCTAGCAGTGGACTTCGCGAGGCGGACCCACTTGGAACGAATTCTCGGACTGATCCCAGTTTCGAGACAAATTCCTGAACTTTGCGGAAAAATGCATTGGCGTTCCTGTTACTTGTGTGCTTCAGTGCATGAAAGGACGTTTCGATAACAATTTAACTGGAACGCCAATGCATTTCTCCGCAGAGTTCGGGAATTTATATATTGAAATTGGTGTCATCTTGAAAGTTCGTTCCAAGTGGATCCACCTTGCGAACTCCACGGCTAGAATTTGTAAGTTGCAATATGGACCATGATTTAATTAGTTAAAACTTAATTAGGGAATTTTTATTAGTCGATTTTGCATCTAAATTTTTTTGCCAGTATTTGCGAGTATGCCACTATTTTGTGCCAGTATTTTTTGTGCCAGACCAGCTCACGAACTAGAATTGTGATATCTGCCACAGGCAACTTTTAAAGATTTTTGAAAGTGTTAGCTGAAACACCTTGTACATCGACGCACGTGCGAGTGCTTTCGTCAAGTGTTTCAAATAGTTTCCAAAATATGGTGCCTTCTCATTTATCTAAATTACAATAGAGTATGTAAGTTATCCGTAGTGTGTCTCCCGATTTTATTCAAAACACCGCCGATGTAACGCATCTTCTGTTAACTATCACGAAGGCTAACCGTCATGTTCACCAGCATGTGTGTTTTAAACTCGCCTCCAACTCGTATTCCCGCGGTGGTATCTCAGTGCACTATGACATTGCAATCAAGAGCTCGAGGTAGCGGGTTTGATCCCGGCAGTGGTGGCCGCATTTTGTTGGAGGCCAAATGCAAGAGCGCTCATGTGCTAAGGTTTAGGTGCATGTTAAAGAACGCCACGTGGTGAAAATTACTCCGGAGTCCCCTACTACGGCGTGCCTCATGATCATATCGGCGTTTTGGCACGTAAAACCCGGGAGTCTATTACTACTTAATAATTATAATTAGCATCATAACGAAGCGCCAAATTAGAACATTAGCTCATCGAACTTCATTTCGTAATTCTCTCAAGGTATACATATTTAAGTCTGTTTAAACAGCACGCATCCTGTACTACAGTGTATAGCACCTTTCCTGCTCTTCATTTTGAAAGTTATGTTTTCATTTGCGAAGTATAACATGTGTAAACATGTTTCAACGTGGAGAACGTTTGTGTAAAACGAACAAACAATTGTTACTTATTTGCTTTGTCTAGCCAAATCTTTTCTAATTTTGTTAGCGATATTGCATACTAATTTTACAGGAGGTCCGTCCGACAATTCTTAATTCGGGACTTCGTTTGATAACTTCCTTCGCAGGGTTTTTGTGACTTGATATTTACCAATATACCTGAAAACCGAACAAGCCCATCATACTTAGCACGACAGCGATATTTCCCGCGTTCTGTCTCACCTCATGCTTTTTAACAATGACCTGAACCTCTTCATGATCGGGCCTCTTGACAACCGGTATCGGTTGAGGAAGAGCGCCCACGTTCAGCTGCTTCCCTTGACGGCCGTCTCTGGATGGCTGTGGCTTGGGTTTTGCGGGTTCCTGTGCATGGGAGGCCGCGTATATAAGGGGCAATACTCAACAGGCAGCCATAACATTTGCAAAGTATGCAAATATGTGTCCATTCTTGGGAGCGGGCAGGAAAAGAACAGCCAGCGAAGTATCCATTCGATAACCGTGGCTATCTAACACGCCAGACTAGTTAACGAATATGTTATTGTATATATTTATTTGAAGCATAGCACCTACCACAAATGAAAGCCAAGGCATGATAAAAAAAAACCCGCGAGGAACGCTCGACAACCGAAGAAAAGCACAACGTTTGAAACATATCCACAGTATCTTTCATGGTACAATTGGTATACGCAGAGAGAACTATATAAGACGACCAAGTTACTGGTCACAATGCTTTGACCATTGGTTCACATTCCGTAAACCTGCTTTGAAGTTAGATTTGTGAAAGCTGTCTTTTTTTCCATAAACCTATTTGTCGTTGTAATATACTTTTTTTCCAATGTCGTGAATCCTTCATCCGGTAATAATTGTTCTGTTTCATAGAAGTGATCGACTTCGCCCGGTATTCTTCAATGCAGCCTCACCCTGCAACCTGCTAGCTGCCTGGCTAGCTCAGACTCTAGAGCGACTGGCACAGAAATGCATTGTTCCGGAATTGGATCCCCAGGCCAGGACGTACTTCTCCACCACTGCAAAACTTCATTTATGAGAAACCCGTATGAATTTCCTTTATTTTATTTTGATATGCTCTCGGTAGATGACAATTTTATTTTTCACAAACCTTCCTGCACCTTGTAGGCTTCTGCAGAACTAACTTTTAATTTATTTCTAAATAAGTTTGTCCCCTCAGCCTACTATGATCTGTCGACAGAAAGCGGAAGAGATTATGCAACACAGAACTAAAAGAAAGGACTGGGTAGTTTTATATCTTCAGGATACAAGCACTAAGATAGCTTAATTACATCAAATTTCAAGCAGCAATGACCCTCCCGCAATGGTATAGCGAGAATAAATATTTATAATGAAACCAGCGCCAATATTGGATGTGTTTCTGAATCTCTATGAGAACCACCAACGCAGGACATGTGAGGAGAAAGCCAAGGGCACAAATAGGGGCAGCACTGACGCCAACGCGCGTAAATCAAACGCCGGAGTTTTGAACAGGAGTAATATTTCTAGAAAACACCTATCAATGGGTGTCTGCTTATCATTAGGTCCAACAGTAACGAATACGAAAGTGCCCACTGTGTGAGCGGCTATAGAAACGCGTTCGCCACGACACAGACAAGCGCCCTCGCCCCACAGCTCCCTCCATGCAACAACTCCTGCCCATGTTATTGCTAGTCGATGCAGGATTCTTCACAGATACAGACACTGGACATCAAGTCAAGCCGTAGACATGCATGTGCAACTTACTGCACAAGTTTTCGGAGCGCGGAATTTGCAAACCAGTTAAATTTGCTCATCATTTCGCCTCTCAGCCAAAACTTTGGTGAACGATGCGTGGTCTTCGGTGAAAATTCCTACTGTAGATATGTTTCACCTTGAGGGCAGTTGGATTGTCTGCGACAAAATGGTTTTTCATCAAGTCCCATGCATCGAAAAGTTGAGGTTACAGGAAGCTCATTGCTTTCCCTATTTCACCTACTCCACTTGATTTCTCAAGTATCATCATCAGGCGGCTTCTTTAGTGGAAGAAGCCTCTTGCGTTGATGCAATAATTGGAAATGGAGCAAGCAACTCTAACAAAGTATTCCTTGCGCCGTTGAATAATTCGCTACGTCTTTTGTAGCAATATTATGGAAACTATACTGAAACGCGATAACCCCATTAATTACGTAGAAATGGTGTGGCAGATTCATGAACTTATTAGACTTCGCAGAGAAATATTTAAGTATAGCACGATAAACGAAAGTGAAACCTTTCTTTGAATGACTGAGGAAATAATACGCCTCCCCCCCCCCCCCCCCCCCCCCCCCCCCCCATAGCTTACTACCTCTAGAGAAAGCAGGTACAGCTATAGGACAAGCATCGCGTAGGTTCGTGATTATCGCAGCGAATTTTGGGTAGTCAGCATTTACACTATCTCTGTGCCCTCACGTGTTACGTCTCTATATTCGCACTTGCGCAGTTATTCTCTACGCTATACATCTGAGTAGTTCGGGCTGTGCTGATTCCTGCATCAAGAGCGAACGCTGCTGCCTCTGCTTTCACCTGAGTCAATTTTGCTGGAGGTTGCGGCTCCACACTTTTGGGTTTAACGGCCACTTGCGCCACCGGAACATGGTCGAGGGGCGCCTTCTTCTGGTCCCGGGGAAGCGTAGGTGGCTGAGGCGGACGCGGATGCGGAGGCCGACGCGGATGCGGATGCGGAGGCGGAGGCAGAGGCGGAGGCAGAGACAGAGGCAGAGGCGGAGGCAGAGGCGGAGGCAGAGGCGGTGCCTTTGGGGGTGCCTGTGAGAATTGAGGCCACAGGTACATGGCGCGACATACGCGGTCGTAAATCGAAGAACTTCGCAATTAGTTGAAAATTTGAGGATAGTAGTCCGATGGTGATATTGCGACTATAGCGCTTAAGTGAAGCGCAACCTGATATACACACCATGCTTCTCTGTCCACACACGTGCGTTTCTTAAGCACTATGGTACATAATAGAGCTTGTTTGCTCAAATGCAACAGCACTGAGGCTTGTAGATATATGGGAAACGCTACTACAGTCATTCATTTCTCAAACCTGTGCGATCCATAGTGCATATCTCAGTTCAGGGTTGTACACCTTGAGCCACTTAATAGGACAGTTCACAATGCTAAGTTGGTAATCGTACTTCTGGTTACGTTTAATGGTTGACGCAAGTTGGCTGGAACAACCTGTATATACATACGTGCCGTAAAGGTTCTGTGTGCCTTCAAAACAAAGTCCTGTCAGATGTAGCTAGTCCTTAGCGCGCTTTTATGAAAACTGGTAAGGGGCCCCTTGTGAGAGCCTCAGTGGAGTTTATCCTGAAAGCATTTGGCGTATTTCGTCGATCGTAAGTGCGCTGATCACCTTATCTGCACCCCCCTCCCCATCTCTGCCGTTTTCAGATCATTAAACATTACTCTATTTCCTCCTCCTCCTCTTCATTTACCTGAGCCTTTTGAGCCGTAGCCGCAGCCTCTGCCTTGTCCATCTTGACAGCCTCTTTGGTCGCCAAGACTTTGGCAGCACTCGCCCTTCTTGGTTCCTGGCCAGGTAACGCAGGCTGGTGCACGGCTTTCCCGGCCTCCTGTGAATACCGAGCTGTCGTTGCGTGAAATGCGGCCGGAAAGCGAGTAAGACACGTGATCACTTCGTTGAAAACGCGCAGAAGTGAACAGAGACCCGCACGACAAGTGTCAGCGCAATGCCTTCTGGTACATTCCCTTGTAAGAGTGTGAACAAAAGGTTGAGGGGGCACTTAATTTTTAGACGAACTAATCTAGATAATATTTCACGTGTGTTCCGCTCCGCAACAACGCGCGCTCAGGAAATGTGGGAATAAACTCTGAGAAAGAATAGGATGTCTTGTTCTGATTCTTCTACGCTGTTCTACTGGCGCAAGACCTGATGGTCTAAAAAGGAACACGTAGAACAATATGCCTTAAAGACTGGTTCGTTAAAATTGTTTGTAAGGACGCTTATAGTAAACTAAATTCTGGAATTAACGCCTCGAATCTGTACGGTGGGCTATAATAATAATAATAATAATAATAATAATAATAATAATAATAATAATAATAATAATAATAATAATAATAATAATAATAATAATAATAATAATAATAATAATAATAATAATAATAATAATAGGGCTATAATAGAGCTTGTTTGCTTAAGTGCAACAGCACTGAGGCTTGTAGATATATGGGAAACGCAACTTCAGTCATTCAGTTCTAAAACCTGTGCAATCCGTAGTGCATATCTCAGTTCAGGGTTTACACCTTGAGCCACTTAATAGGACAGTTCACAATGCTAAGTTGGTAATCGTACTTCTGGTTACGTTTAATGGTTGACACAAGTTGGCTGGAACAACCTGTATATACATACGCGCCGTAAAGGTTCTGTGTGTCTTCAAAACAAAGTCCTGTCGTATGTAGCTAGTCCTTAGCGCGTTTTTATGAAAACTGGTAAGGGGCTCCTTGTGAGAGCCTCAGTGGAGCTTATCCTGAAAGCATTTGGCGTATTTCGTCGATCGTAAGTGCGCTGATCACCTTATCTGTCCGCCCCCCCCCCCCCCCCATCTCTGCCGTTTTCAGACCATTAAACATGACTCTGTTTCCTCCTCTTCATTTACCTGAGCCTTTTGAGCCGTAGCCGCAGCCCCTGCCTTGTCCATCTTGACAGCCTCCTTGGTCGCCAAGACTCTGGCAGCACTCGGCCTTCTTGGTTCCTGGCCAGGTAACGAAGGCTGGTGTATGGCTTTCCCGGCCTCCTGTGAATAACGAGCTGTCTTTGCGTGAAATGCGGCCGGAAAGCGAGTAAGACACGTGATCACTTCGTTGAAAACGCGCAGAAGTGAACAGTGACCCGCACCACAAGTGACAGCGCAATGCCTTCTGGTGCATTCCCTTGTAAGAGTGTGAACAAAAGGTTGAGGGGGCACTTAATTTTTAGACGAACTAATCTAGATAACATTTCACGTGTGTTCCGCTCCGCAACAACGCGCGCTCAGGAAATGTGGGAGTAAACTCTGAGAAAGAATAGGATGTCTTGTTCTGTTTCTTCTACGCTGTTCTACTGGCGCAAGACCTGATGGTCTAAAAAGGAACACGTAGAACAATATGCCTTAAAGACTGGTTCGTTAAAATTGTTTGTAAGGACGCTTATAGTAAACTAAATTCTGGAATTTAACGCCTCGAATCTGTACGGTGGGCGAGGAGGGACACGTATAACAGAGACGATCGGATATATTTTGCTCACGTCAGGTTCTGTAGTTCGCAATGCATTTAAGTACACGAGCGTTTTTGTATTTAGCCCCCGGTGAAACGCGGCCGCGAGGCAGGGAATCGAGCCCGCTATCTCTAGCTCAAAAGAAAAATGCCATAATATTCACTGAGCCAGCACTGAGAATTGTAGCTCACGTATCGATCCTTCGTGCTTACTTTAGGTGTTACAAATATCACTGCCATACACTTACCATCGATGGTTTTCTTCCGGTGACGGAGGGTGGCGGTAGGGCTATCTTCTGTCCCGGAGCTGTTGGTACCAGCCCGCGTCCCGCTCCACCTTGGCCACCTGCCGCAGCCGAAGGCCGCCGAGCTTTTCCCGGGTTATCTTGGGCTCGAGACATTGCGACTTGAGAAGATCCTCCGCTGCCTTATTTTTGGGACGCAGATATTGAGCCTTACGTTGGAGTGGCTCATAAACCTCTCAGCCCGGAGCTCGAGCTAGGAAGCGTCTTCGTCTTTTTCGCTTTCTCCTCACGAGCGGCAGAGCATGGGCTAAAAATAATAAAGAAAGAAAATGCGTATTATTAAGCCTTCCCGTAAGTCTTCGGTTAAGTTGTGAATACTGCTGTGCATATGGTCATCTTCATGGTAATAAATAACACTCCTAAAATAAACTTAGACAAATCGTTACGAGCTCTTGCATACGGTAGCCTTAGCTAATCACTAATGCTCCCTGTAGGAGTGCACTTCCTGTAGTGCGGCAGCAAGCCATTACGTAGAAGTGGCACACGCAGTCGATTCTGAGGTCGTGTAAATCTGTCTGTTCGGAGTGTGACAGACGTCCGTTTGGCAGGAGCTCAGCCCGCGTAGCCTCTGCTATTTAATGGCTGAGCATTAAACATTCTACTCTTCAAGATCTGCATATGTCTGACGACTGACAAGGACATTATCAGTAACAGCAAGCGCAAATGTCCGCAAGGCTTCTCAAATTAGAATAAATGGCACACGAGCGCTTCCGCCGTGGCTGAGACTTTAATCCGTGACCTCGTGCTCGGCAGTAGAAGCGGAGAAACATGCACGACGTAGCTAGATGTGTTGATGAACGGAGTGTCTTTTTATTGCAATAGCAATCATACGCATGCACAAGGTGCGTTCGCGCCATCGGCGCCGTCACCGTCGTGCGGTCATGGCATCCGGTACACACGCCGCCCGCGCGTCGAGGGTCAGACGCGCAGCGCGCCTGACTGCAAAAACGACGGTGTGCCCACTGGACGCATCCCTCCGTTCAATCGATTCGACAGCGAAGACGGCACTCTGCCCCCCGCTGCTGGCATGATCGATCTGCGTACAGACGCTATATAGCGTTCCCACCCAGCACCCGTGCGCATTCAACATCGTTGTGCATTCATGGCCTCAGCGAAATGGACAGCAACTTTCATTTACGAACGCCGACGTTTTTCTGTCGGTGCCACTTCGTGCACCATCGAAGGGACGGCTGCGTTGCGTGCGAGGTGCCTAATAGGGAACAGGGCTGTTTATGCTCAGCCGCAGCAGTCGTATCGCGTGCTATATCACGCCAAAGATTGAATTTTCCAGATAGCTTCCAAAGAGCTTCACAGCAAAGCTAAGGCTACTGCTTTCGATGCTTTGTCCTTCGGGCTAAAGTGCCCAGTGACGTGATCCACGTACATGGTGCTTGCAACTACACATTGCACTGTCTCCTGGATGGACTCTCTTCTAAGCTCCCCAATTCGCATCTCCCCATCTCCAGGATCAGCCCAGTTTACTATTGCACCATCTTCAGGACCGGCACAAGTTACTCGGCAGGAAGGCAACCCAGCATGCAACGCCAAACCCCAGAATAGGAGGCTTAGAAAGTTTCGTTTTAGCACTAGAATTATGTGCTTGAAGGCGCATATTTCTTGCACGGAAGATATTTAGGTACCGTTTATTGACTCTTAGCGCAGTTCTTCAGAGAACCGAGATGGCCACCAGCAGATCTGTAGTAGTACATATTGGGTTACATATACGTATGCCCGATTTGCTATACGAGTGCAATCTTGTGTGCTGAGCTATTCGGTGAAGCGACGGCGACAACTTAACACGTCTTATCAAAGCAACTACCACATACCTCTGATATACGTACGAGATGTTCTTTTCTGCCGGACAATAAAAGAAAGAAAGAAAAAAGAAAGCAGGAAAGAAAGAATTGGAAAGGCTGTATCAGGGGTGCAGCGGTAGGGGTGCACGCGGAACGTCTTGTGCATGTTGGATATGGTGTACTGGAACTAGGGTACAGAGATCAGGTAACCAAACACAAAAGTTAGATTTATTCTCGCATTAGAAACGTTACAGCGCAACTTCTATTGCAGAGAGTGGCGGTCTTACGGCCCAATTTTGCATCCACGCCAAGTCCGACCAATTTCTCCTTGGCATACTGTCAATAGGCGCTGGTCAATGGTTGCGTCATGGGCGAGTACTTCGTACGATGAGCATGCAAGGTAATGCGCAATTTATATATTATTTCACAATTTCAGTTATTACTTTATTTTGAATATATGTTCTTCTCATAAAAAATTCTGAATCTGTGCACAACACAATGCGTGACCAATTTGCCAGATTGAATTGCACCATTTCACTGAGGAACAGCCAACCAGCAACTAATATGCAGTCCAGACGTCGGGTTAAGCCATATAATTTACTGATAAATGCGATCATTTCCACAAAAACGGGGATGATAGTGCATGAAAATGTAAGTTTTTGAGATTGTCTTTTTAGATACTCTTGTCGTGCTTTATTTTGCAATCACTCAGTTTTCTAAGTGCAGCAAGGCAATTAGTCTCAGCATGCACGCGTAATCAGTCAGAACTGCTGTATCCTTAAGGGTATATTTTGTGGTTTTCAGTTTGTGTGATAGATTGTGTAATCAAGCACTGTGACGTTGGGCTGTCACAAGAGAGCATGCGCCAGTTTTGTGCCTGCTTTTGTTATCACCAAGTGTACTGACGCCCGCCACTAGCGTAGCTATTTAAGCAGTGGTATTCATTGAATGATACTTTTTTTTATTCTGTGCAGTCTTGACTCACGCATCGAATATAACAGGGACCACGAGGCTCAGTCCAACCCATGCGTAGGCAGCATGACATTCGGGAGTCGCATTCGAGAGTTCGACCTCAGAGAAAATTCGTCGTGGGTGGAGTATGTCGAACACATTGAGCTATCTTGCGCTGCTAACAAGCTCACGACGGATGAGGACAAGCGAGCTTGTTGCTCAGTTGCTGTGGGCCAGAGACGTACTCCCTGATAGCAACCCTCGTCAAGCATACGCGACCGCCAAACGTGGGCTACCAAGTCATTGTCGACGCAATGAAGAAGCACATCAACCCGAAGCCATCTGAACTTTACGCGAGGTTCGTCTTTTCGACGCGAGAGCAAGATGGGGAGGGCGTGGCTGACTATGTCACTGCTTTGCGCAAGTTATCCCAGAACTGCTGATTTGGCGGTACAAAATTTCCATTGGAGGAAATGTTGCACGACCGTCTGGTTTTTGAAATTTCTGACAATGTGGTTCAACAACGATTGTTAGCGGAAAAGAACCTGACTTTCGAGATGGCATACGAGTTAGCAGTCATAGTGGAAACAGCTGTCAAGCAGCAAAAAGTAATGAAGAGAAATGCACAGGAGCCCGAATTCCAGCAAGAGTTGACTGCGGCAGTAGGAACGGAAGCCAGCAAGAAGCAAGCAGAAAGGCCGCGGCGTTGTTTTCGCTGTTTGGGAGCCCATGCAGGATGGCGTCGCAGATACAAGGATTTTGTGTGCTTCAGCTGCGGGCGGAAGGCTCATTTAGCAAAAGCCTGCTGAAGGAAGCAAGCTCAAGTGTAATTGCAGCTGGATGACATGGAAAATCTGTGAACAGCGAGTACGACGAGTTGTTCAGTACCAGCCAAACAAAAAGTGGGACGCCGAAGTGCGTCATCGCCGTAGAGATTGGAAGTGAAATGGGGCCTATGGAAGTAGATTCTGGGGCTGCCAGATCAATTATTAGTGTTAACAAATTTCAACAGCTGCAAGTGGCGAAAAGGATCACGCTGGATTATTGGGACACGCAACTTGTGACTTGGACAAAGGAAGGCCTCGACGGGCTCGGAATCGCATCCGTGCCCGTGAAGTTCCAAGGCAGAGAATTTCAATTGCCGCTGCTTGTAGTGAAGAACGAGGGGAACACTCTGCTGGGCCGAGATTGGTTCCAGCCGTTGGAAATCCTCCTAACGGGTCTTCATAGCGTCCACGTTAGACCAGAAGCAATTTTGGAAATGTTTCCCGATGTATTTATTCAGACGTTTCCAGGCGCTGCCTTACCACGCATCCACATAGAACTCAAGGAGGGCACCCAAGCCAAGTTCCTGAAAAACTGTAGCATTCCGTTTGCCATGAGGGATGAAGTTGTGCCTGAGCTAAATCGCTTGGTGAAACTAAGAATTCTGCAACCCACTCAGTATTCCGACTGGGCAACGCCAGTCGTCGTGGTGTGAAAAAAAAGACGGCTCCCTCAGAATATGCGGGGATTACAGAAGCACTGTGAATCAGTCAGTCAAAAGTAATGTATACCCACTACCGACAAGCAAAGAAGTTTTTGCCCGATTAAGAAGGGGACGTGTTTTCTCCAAGCTGGATCTGACGCAGACCTATCAGCAACTATTAGTCGATGAAGCAACGGCGGAGTTGCTCGCGATTAACGCCGTGCAGGGGTTGTACAAGGTTTGTCGGTTGCCGTTCGGCGTGACCGTTGCCCCCGCGGTTTTTTTAAGAACGATGGACACGGTGCTGGCCGGGATGCCGCACGTAGGTATATACCTAGATATCCTGAGTGACAGCGAGTCTATTGAGGAACATGAAAGGATGCTGGTCGAAGTCCTCAGCCGCCTGTACAAAGCAGGGCTTAGAGTTCAAGCCGGAAAGTGCGAGTCTTTCAAGGAGAGCCTCGAGTTTTTGGGGCATCACATTGACGCTAAAGTGATCTACCCCTCGAAAATCAAGGTCGAGAACATCCACCAGGCTACCGTCCCGAAGAACAAAAGTCACTGGTGCATGCTCTCTGGCGGCACACCAACGTCACAGCTCGTGATTACACAATATGTCACAGTTTGTAAAGTAGCAAGGCTGTTTGAAGCCAGAAGGACAAAGATTTGGCCAATCCATGCACTCTCCATCCTCACCATGCTTGCGGAGCTACCATTCTTTGCAGCTCTAGCAAACCACTAGCGTCACAATGTCCTCTCTCGTAAATTCTGTAGAAACTCTAAAAATGCAGCCATACGTGCTTTCGTCGTTGCCTTACGGATAGTTGTTCTGGAAGGCTAGAAACAGCGCACAAAGGACGAAGGACGCTGAAAAACACAATAGGAGCGCTATCTTTCACCTTCTTTTCGTCCTCTGGGCCATGTCCTTAGGCTTTCAAAAAGTGTACCATCTCACCGGGCTCTCCATTCTTTGCATTTTCTGTGACATAGTTACTAGCGCGAAAAAAAAAAAAGTGGGACACGCAATAAGTAGCTTGTCATTCATTTTGTTAACTGCAATGTGAGGGTGGTATACAAGATTCCACTTCCCTGCGGAAAGTGCTATATTGGCTGATTGACCGACTTAGTGAGCACCAGAACGCTGTAAACGCTTTAACAGGCGCTGGCCACTTGGCTAACCACTGCCGAATATGTACTCACAAATGCTCGCTGTGTTTTCATAACACGCAAGTGCTCAGATGGTTCGCAATGCAGTTAGATAGGGAAATATTTGAGGCATTTTGAATTTGAAAAATGAAAAATGAAAAATGAAAAATGAAAAATGAAAAATGAGTAAGCGCTCTATCACTGGCACTCAGTGATAAAGGTGTGTTGTACGTTGAGAAGAACCTGACGAATGCTTTGTAATGGTTTGTTTTGGGCGCTTATCGGCTTCGTTGCGCATTTGGTGGTCTCCTACACTCTTAGGCAAAGTTACACCCTTTGGAGTGTATCTTTGCAACACAACAATAATCGTCATCTGCCTTGCTTGCGTTTCCTTTCTTGAAAACGCCGCGCCCGCTACTTTCTTGTCGGGAATGCTATGTCATGCTGATAACGCGCGTGCTGTTCGTTACTGGGAAGTACCGGGCTCGCCGCGTTAAAGAAAGGAAATGCAGACAAGACAGATGACGATTATCGTTGTGTGGCAAAAGGGTGTAATTTTGCTTAAGAGTGTACATGGCACATTCGTGCCACGTAGGAGACAGGCATTTATTTAAACATATGGTGGCCTCTTTACATGTTTTTCTCAATAAATCTTGTCAGCTGAAGTCTAGCGCTCCATCTTGTCCCACCTTTCTTTCAGTAAGCCTTGTTCTCGCTACACTCTAAGAACACTTTACACCCTTTGGAGTGCCCCTTCTGCCACACAACAATAATCGTAATCTGCCTTGATGCGTTTCCTTTCTTTAACGCTGCGAGCCCGGTACTTTCCAGTAACGAACGGCACGCGTGTTATCAGCATGATAGCATTGCCGACAGGAAATGCTATCATGCTGGTAACGCGCATGCCGTTCTTTGCATGAACACACTGGCCCAAATTTATGCGTTAATCACTCCATTATTTGACCGGTCTCTCTGCACGCACTGAATTGGCGCATTCTCACTTATTACGCGCGTACGAAGGTGTACACACAATGTTCTGGGGTCGTCGACCTTACAGTGCACAAAAACAAGTCAAGTACACACGCAGAAAGAATTTACAAGTGTCTATTTATTACATCCGTGTTCCTTCGGGAAATTCATCAAGGTGACCACTGAGTCGCTTTAAGGCGTTGGACAAATTATGCACGTCTCGTGCCTCGGAAGATCTCATTTTATAATTATCTCGCGGACTTTCATTCTTTCAGTGTTGAACCTCAGTGCAACAAAGTCATGTCCTAGATTCACTCCACGCGCGATCCATACATGCGCTGTCGGCTGGACCACAAAACAATGGCAGCCGTGGAGCTGACTTCGTGAATGCACCACGAGCATATAATTGCTATGGCAGCACAATTTGTCTGCCTCCAAGCAGTAGTGTTTAACTTTTGTCATTTATTATGCACAAAACCTCACCCGATTAGGTGCCCTGGATAACGACCAAAGCATTTGCCCGTTAATGTGTATGTAGAAAAGAGCTGCCAAACTAAAGCTTTCTTTTAAAACCGAACTTCATTTCTTTCCTGCTTTCCAGAGATCCTCAAATTCAAGAATTAATCCCGAATAGTTACGCCTCGTGAAGAGGACGCACCTAAGAGATACAAAGAGCTGTAGTTTAACTCCGAAAGAAATAGAAATCAGTACTTTTGTTGAGCGCAGTCATGTCGTAGCGGCAAGCGCCGACATGAAGTGCGTTCCGTCGCATGACGCCATAGCCAATTTTCTCTCAAGATTTACTTCGTAACATGGCTGGAAATCCTGGCAACGCGTCTGTGCCACCGAAGCGTTTGCGAAGGTGATAAAAGTCGGGTAGAGGGCTCTATCGTGGCTGCTATGGTCGCTGGTCAGAGGGCTCAAAAATAAAAGGACTGAAACACTTGCTGCCACTAGTCTTAGAACGTTTACCTAGAAACCTGGCGACGCGCATCTCATGTTGAACTTTTGTATTCAATATACGCATATGGCAGGCAAGCGAGAAATACCAATTAGCCATTAAAAAAAACTTGTTCTCTATGTTTCCGGTGCCCGCGATAGAATGGAAAACCACTGGTCATGTCTTGGCGGCCATGGCGAGACGGCATTCAGACTACCTCGGTATGCTAAGTGCTCACAACTCGCGCTTTGCGCCTAAAATATTCAGTTGACCACATCGAGTGCCAAAGACACGACCTACATGGCAGTGCATACGACCTCCTTCCTCTCCCATTTTGCTTTTACCATCATCGAATACCATTGCACTTAGTTCTGGGAAAAATACCCTCAATACTAAAACTTTCCTCCTTGCGCAAGCTCGTAAACGCTGCTTCTTTGTATATTGACATATTTTCTGCCAGACCCTACCTTGCAAAGTTCTCGGAAGCCGCATTTGGCACATAAACATTCCAATCTGCCTTACATTCATTGCTATTCACTCATGGCGTAAATGTCTAAGCGCACGCCTATGGAGTCTGAAAGCACGTCAAGCACACACTATAAGCATTGGAACAAGCCAGCTCAATAGTGCCTGTAATTAACTTTGACATGAGCCTCACTTATAAAGCTTGCTTGTTAGCGCACAAAGCGTAAATGAGGCAGAGCATGCTTTCAAACTTTGTCTGATGGCGTGATCTAGTAGACTCCCCTATCGGCCTTTCACTGACTGTACCCTCCTTTTGATTAACATAGAAGTTCGAACTGCAGCAGTGAAATAGATGCTAAATTGCACACCATACCCTTCCGAAAGGCTGAGACCCTTGGTTAACCGCAAACTGCGCAATAGATTTGTTTTCGCATTCCTTAAGAGGAAGCTTTAGCTCGGGTCCAACTCCGATGCGGCATATTTAAATACATGTAAAACGCAAGAACGTTTTTCTGAGATATCACTGGACCGATTTTAATTAAATTTGTTGCATTTGAGAGACAAGGTGAAATTATAGTGACTGTAGGAAGCAGAATTTAGATTAAGGGCCTGAATTTTGTTAGAAAGATGTTAAAATATTCGAAAGCTCGAGAAAAGTAGAAGCACGAAGTTTACAAATTAATAGCTCTGCATCAAGAACACATATCGCGGTTCTGTAAACGACAACCATTAGATCAATGAAAGCGGACAAATTTGACATGTGATTTTATATTTTACGTCAATTTGTTGCGTTGTGTACAAGGGTTCTGTAAAAGCTGCATTTCCATATTACCACATTTTTTGAGATTGATGTGTAACATCAATTTTCTCCGCTTTACATGTACTATTAGATGGAATTCACATAATTGTGGTATTTTTAATTGCTGAGTTACAGTTCTAAACTTGATAATTTCGTTTTTTGAGAATTTGTGATTTTATCAACTTTTATAAAATATTGGTGACCTAAACCAAAAATTCAAAATAAGCAGTCACTAGATTTTCATTTTTGTTTTAAATGCAACAAACCTCGTCAAATTCAGTGCAGTGGTTGTCGAAAAAAACGAATTATTCTTTTACATGCATTTACACAGGAGTACCCGAGCTAAAGCTTCCTCTTAAGAAATGTACGAGAAAATAAACAATGTCTTCCCCCTGCTTCTGTTTTCTATATGTATAGTGCTGCTGACATTGTTTATATTTTGGTGGTGCTTCCGTGAAGACGAGGTGCGGATATGAACAGGAGTCGCTTCGCGCCAGGTGTTTCAACCTAAATGCATAGGAAAATAGAATTAGTTTTTCTCAATTTCCACTGCACTAAATTCTATGAAGAGGGTTCAATTTAAATTAAAAATCTCTTGCCTCAGAAATTCGACAATATATGCTAAACAGAGCAACTCGCACATCACATACCGCAAAGCTGTGTACGCCAGAGTTCTTACGCCCTTCGAATGAACGCTATCCTCTTAATGTGACGTAGTGACGGTAGTGACAAATGGTACAGGTGAAAAGGGAGCTCGTATAGCCTTACCTTATGAGCTTAATTTGAGCTCCTTCTAGGTGATGACAAATTCATACGCACAACAATGCAAAAGTACTCTGTACGGCCTTTTATCTCAGCGAGATAGTGTGAGAAGAGAGTCTTCGGCTTTTCGTTGTATCAGTTGCCTCCCTTGTCTCGTGCTATATCGAAGCGCACTAATTTCGCCGATATTACTTTAACAGTGCAGTCGGCCGATAAATCGCGCAGGAGCCGTAACTCTCTATTTCGGATCGACGGCCACTCTATACCTCACGTGCCTGCGTGATTCTTGACGGTGCTTTTCTGCTTCGTTCTTGTCTTCTGTTTCGTCTGCTTGGTTGTTGGGCACTGGATGGCGCGGACACTCCACCACCATGTGGCTGACAGTGTCCGGGACTCCGCAGAGGCAGAAATATTGAAAGCTCATGAGGAAATTAAAAAAAAGTAAATCTTTCACATGTCACGTGACCAAATCGCACCGTTCAGGGTGGCGGGGTTTGCACATGCACGCGTTGTGCATGAGTTGGGGCGACATTCTCGGGTGTTCACTTTTAGAGCTGGAAACTTTCGCGAGATTTCACCTCCTCCAGCACCGGAAACGTTCAGCGTCTATATGCGAGAAAGTGTCTGGCACTCTGCCAGCTGTGCTCTGCATTGTGCCAATGGCACTGTCATTCGTAGACGCCGAAGCGTCCGGTGGCATAGTCAGGTGAAATCTCCCAGTAGTGATGTTATCCTGGGAAGTCATTGCACGAGGATACAATACTTGTTTCTTAGTTGCGCTCCCAGGCTACCATGTGCGTGAATATGTATGTGCATCTGTTCGTCTTTGCCTGGCTGCCTATTTAGCTGTCTGGGAGTGTAGGGGGCTAGGACATCTTAATAGTAAAAAACGCGGGACACACAGGAGAACTATTGCAACAATTTATCGAGATCCGCAAAGAGAAATATAAAGGCAGGTCGCAGCCCAACATCACTCAGGCGCACTCAACAAAGCAATCAGTGACGACGCAAGTACTGTAATTTCTTCTAAGATAAGGCAAACGACGGCTTGGACGCACGGTTATTCCGTACACTTTCACTCATCTCTGCCTGGATAATTCCACGCGTCAGTTCGCAGCTGCTTCTCGTGACGATGGTGACGCACACGGTAGCCTGTGCGCACCACTAGGAAACAAGTATGGTATCCTCGTGCGATGACTTCCCAGGATAATTTCACACTTCCTACAGTGCATATCAAGAAACCCTCCGCACTTGTTCCCCACATTTCTACGGTGTTCACGGAGGTGATCATTTACACACCTCCTACGTTCACACCTATGTACGTCTTACCACAAGGAATCGAGGGACAACACGGGGAAGGCGGGAGATGGAAATTCAAGACGATGAGCAATACGAGAACGAGGTAAAAGCGGGAGCCAACGTTTCGACAAGTGGATTTGTCTTTGTCAAACAATCGGCATACCGTACATGATCAATTGCGCACATTTGACGAACATGTCCTTGTGCTTCCTATAGCACACAAGCCTGTGAGAGGCTCCAGAATTGGCCATTCTGAACAGTTTTTGAAGCTTTCTAGGAGCCGAAATACCAACGAGGACATTAGCCTTATGCCAAATCTTTCCAGTCGATGTGACAAGCCATGCATGTGCGGCAGAATGACAGAAGGCCGCAAGCTGTGGGCTTATCGTGTGTCTCCGAGCGCTCGTGTGCGTGTCTCCCGTCTTCTTTCACCGTCCTCGTCTGGTTTTGCGCTGAAAGTTTTTGTCATGTCTTACCAACACGCCAAAACAGCCACATCTCAATAGTGTTTCACGACTGCTATAATCTATGAGAGCGCTGCGATCGTGCCTCGCAAGCGGGTTGCCATGTGGCTTTTTCACCCATACTTCTCGAGCTTTCTTCTAGCAGTAAAGAATGATTGTATCAGAGGCACAATTTTATTACAGCTGTATTCGGAGTTTCCTAGAGCGCCTAACTGGAAGTTTTTTCTCAAATTCTAGTGCTTGTAGATTTCGTTAATTAAAGACTGACAAATTAGGTGATCAAAAATATAAAAAGATTGGGACAACGCGCTTTCAGTCGCGTCTTGCTACAGCACGCCCGTATATATTTTTAAACCTTGTCAAAACCTAACTGCGACACCCCCGTGCATAACTGTGAAATGAAGATGCGCTTGACAGATGTGCGATCGCTTTTCATTACGCCGGCATGTAAGCTGAAGTGCGCGTCATACAAATGATTTATTTTATTTATTTATTTATAAATACTGCGACCTTATACAGGATCTTAGCAGCGTGGTACACGAGTACAGAATAAATAGAATAAAGGCAGAACTGCACTCAAAAGTTTATTCACACAAGCGCCTAAAAAAAGAATCCACAAAACAAAAAAGTCAAGCAACGTTAGTTCAGCGATTTTCAAATCATGCAATCGTACAGTGATATCACAAACAATCTCAGCAAGCGCAAAATGCTTTTCATTACAGATATGTCTCGAAAACTGATAATGAGTGCGGTGTTAGTTTTATCGTCCCGTTTATTCCAGTTTACTATCGTTCTAGCAAAAAAGAAATACTTGAAGCAGTTGACAAGTGTAGTAACTGGAGTTGCAGCTGGCGAGTGTCTGTCTCTGGTGACGTAACATGTAGTATAGGTGAGACGTGTCGATGTTGCAGTGACCATTTACTAGCTGGAGAAAGAATTTTAAATGACATACACGATTTCTAGAGAAAACACGGGGAAGGCGGGAGATGGAAATTCAGGAGGATGAGCAAAACTAGAACAAGCTGAAAGCAGGAGCCAACGTTTCGACAAGTGGACTTGTCTTCTTCAAGGCGACATATGCTTTCTCCGCCACAGTATATAAAGGGGGAGGGGGGGAGTTCTAAAGGGGAGAGGGCGTAATGCGGATGAGTGCGGCAACGAGCGAAGGTGTGTTAGCGTGTCGAATTGAGAATAAAGGAGCGCTGTGCACAATAGCAAGGAAGAAGTTTGGGTGTGTTGGTAGTTCACTCGTAAGCTGGGAAACATAGCGCAAGAACGACACAAGGACAAAGCAGGAACACGAGACGAGCGCTAACTTTCAACAATGGATTTATTGCAGCTAGTAAGCATATATATACGCACTGAGAAGCCACTGCAACAGACACACTGAAGAGAAAAAAAAAACAGGAAAAGGAGTCATGTGACTACTATGCCAATAATTCCAGCTGGTTCTTAGATAAAAGAATATTCGGGGTGCTAACACAATTGTCACCTGCTATAGCTATCTCAGCTTTTGTGTGGGAAGTACTACGTGGGTCAGACAGGAAGATGTTTAAACGTGCGTCTGGTGGAGCATAGTAATAAAGCAGGGAGCATCACAATAGATGGGCATCTGGCTGCCCATTGTATATGTGACCTGAGGGCACCATGCTACCCTCTCTTAAAACAAACTGTTGTTGTCTATCGCCACAGGAATATGACAACGAGGGAAATTGTCGAAGAAGCTCAGACAGCTCCCAAACATAAACAACACCCTACGAAAATACCACTCAATATTATCAAGTAACGATCGCGTCTGAGAAAAGCGTTCCCGGATGTACCTATGGTTACCTATCGCCGCAACAAGAACGTTAAAGGCATGTTAGTGCACGCAAAAGTCAGCCAACAGCATTCCCCCGTAATAAAAGCATGTTGTCGCCCCAGGTGCAAAACCTGCAGGCACCTTCAAAGTGACATTAAAATTAAGAGCACCGCAAGTAGTTATACAGAGGAAGTGAAATCTAGCTTCATTTGTACAAGCTCGGATATGATTGATATGCTTGAATGTTCCTTCTGTAAGAAACAATATATCGGTGAAACCGGACAATCAATGAACGTCAGATTAAACTGACATCGCGCGAACAGCTAAAAAGCTTCCCAAAGCCGTCGCCGAGCATTTAAACCAACCAGGTCACAACTTCGATGAACTTAACCTCTACATCTTGCAGTCAAATTTCTGTTCTGAACGAGAAATAAAATACAGAGAATCATACTTTATCCATAAGTTCAAGAAATTGCAACCAATGGGCATAAACGTTTCAAAGCGAGTTTTAGAATCTGTTCGCTATGCTAAATTTCAAGCTATAGAAAAGAACGCTTACTTTGGTTTCTTAGCTTTTTTTTTCCTTTTCCTTGCTTTTTTTTTCTTCCAGCCGACGTGTCAGAGACCGTTGACACGCCGCCTAACACGCGGTTGTTGACACGTTATTGACAGACGGACATGTCACTGGCCTTGTGCACAGCGATCCTTTATTCTCAATTCGACACGTTAACACACGTTCGCTCGTTGCCGCAACCACCCGCCTTACACCCCGCCCGTTTAGAAGAACCCCACCCCACCGGAATACTGTGGCGAGGAAAGCATATGTTGCCTTGAAGAAGACAAGTCCACATGCCGAAACATTGGCTCCGGCTTTCACCTTGTTCTGGTTTTGCTCATCATACACGATTTCTATTAGTTATAAAGGTCAAGCTGCTCCGAGATGAAAGGTTTGTAATCGAAGTACACCCATGTGTATTCTAAATAAATCGAACTGCCTTTTTTTAGGCTTTCTAGCTTTCCAACATCGCTTTTAGTGAACGAGTCTCACATAATTACGGCATAATCTAAAACGAGGCGGACGGATGTTTTCTATGCCAATAGATGTATTCTTGGTGTGGAGTCAGTGAGTGAGAAAACTTTATTTAGAACCAGAACGATTCGCGTCCGGCGAGTTAGTGGGCTGGGGCACCCGCCGAGGTTACGGCCAAGAGTTCTTGCCTCTCGGCGGCTTCCTTGGCCCGCTGGACTGCCCAGAGTTGGTCTTCTAGGTTCGAACTGAGCAGCACGGCCTGCCACCACGGGCGAGGCTGTCGATGGAGGCTTCGCTCTCATTTTTCAGTGGTGTCATTGGTGTGGATGATGCATTGCTTTTAGGGTGTACTTCCAGAAAGGTGTGTCCTTATTTTCTTTTCTTTCTTTTGTTGTAGCTACTTGCGTCCTGCAGAACCGCTCGCGTACCTTTTCTTGAGTGTCTGCGTTCCTTAGGAGCATTGTCAAATTTTTGTATAAAACAAATTTATACTCTACATCTGTAACCATTCTTAGCTTATGCAAGCCAACATAGACCTCTTCAAGTCGATTTGAACCAATGTTTCTTTTCGCTCGAGAGTTGAACCGGAACTCAATCGTTTTTGCTGAAAGAAAATAAAAACTAGGACCCAAAAATGTTCGGGTTCGACATTCAAGATTAGCCAGCGCATGGAATCAAATATGGCCATGCCTATGGCTCAGCGCATGTGTATAACCCTCTACAAAGAATAATTAGCGCAGAGAAGGAAAGAGGGTGCCATCTGCTACGACGATGGGAAGTACAGCAGCCCAATGTGACGTTACAGTACAAAAGAGTTTAGTTCAAGGCACATGAAACGTAGCAAAAAATACTTATCTGGTATCGGTTTCATAGAACGAGAGTGGGCCGGAGTTATTGTGGCGGGAATTTTGAGTGAAATCAACACATTATTTTGCTCAAATGGAAAATTTAGCCATCAGAAACGTGACCGAACTGTATAACTCAGCAGAGGTGCAAGAAAATTATATCACTGTGTGCTCATGTCTGGAGTATTTACTTTGCCTTTGCGTTGGGCAAGTACAAGGACACTAAAGATAAAGGTGTGACCATACGCCCTCTCAATACAGGCTACGCAGTAGCCAAGTGGGTGAGCTTGTATGCTGCAAGAATTAGAACACCTGCTACAAGAAATTGAGAAAAGTAAGTGCGTTAGCGCCTTATTTTTCTGACTTTCTTGTAGCAGGTGTTGTAGTTCATGAAGCATAATTAGCGTCGCGTGTGAATGATCAGCAAGATTAATGTCTCTTTTGTGATTTTAGTCGAAATGGGTGTGTCACTGGTGAACTATAGTATTTAACCAACGACAATGGTTTTCAGAGCCGATCCGACGCGCCATTTGATGTATGCGGAATAAGGTATGAAAACGCAAACAAGAGCGGTGCCGTCACATAAGGAAAGATGGCGAACCTTGAATTTGAACAACAATCTTTGGCCTTCGACAGTTAAAAGAAGCATATTCTCGGGGAAGCAACTTTTGAGGTACGAGTAAATAAGCGGAAAGAAAGGTGCAGCTGCCTAGTGTGGTGTGGAGAGGCACGTTAAGGGAGTGGGAGCGGTTGGCAAGTACGCTGGGCTGCGCAATGATCCCACTTCTCTGTGCCGAGGTCGTTCTAATGAAGAGATGCGGATGGTTAATTATCAATCGCAATACGCCATACTTCTGCAACAACAGTCGCTCAGGTGTAGCATGAATGAGTTGTTGTTTGCTTCCTGTTCGTTACAGGTGGTCTGCATCCCTTCGATAATTCTCCGTGCCACCATATTGTAAGTGAAATCGTTACGTTTGTTCCTTCAACGTCGCGTTCGGCAGATATACTATACATGCCTTCGAGAAGACCAATGCAGCAGCTTCGCTCATGAGCAAATGCTGATCTTTTTTCGTTTACTTCCGTGTTCTACAATGTCGTCATATTCTCGCTTCTAGTACGCAGACTTTTGCCTCCACATTATGCAGGCAAGAAGGACGTGTTCCCAGATGGAGACATGAAGGATAGCAAACCTGACGCCATGTATCAGCTAGCATCTGACCCGGAGCTGTGCAATCCACAGGGCTGACTGCTGGCTCATTGTCTTCCGTTTTTATGAATTGCTACTTCTACTGAAAGAGTCATGTTGCGGAACCTAAGGAAGAAATCCTCTAGCTGCTGGGCTATGCGCAAATGCTGTGATCCATGAAACCATGCCATACCAGGGCCGGATGCTATCACAACGAACTCTTGACAGGGGATGTTTAAACGGCAATACCGTTTAGCGACCAATGTTTCTCGTGTTCCGTGTCCTGGTGGTATTGTTCGACCTGGCTCGTTTGCTGTGCCCCGTGAACAGAGGACAGCTCCAGACTCTTACGGTCATTTTGTGTTCATCGGACGGTTGTGCCGGAAAGCTGTGCTTTGTGCGTTCATCTAGCAGGTTTGCCGCAAGAGGCATGCACTATGCAGGTCTATTCGACAGCATTAATATGGTTACCTGCTATGGCATGTGTGTTCTTCGGACTGTCCCAATGCATACGCTTACTGTCGCTCTGTGCTTTGGCCGAAAGCCAGCACTGCTAAGAATATTTAACCCCTGCGTGTTCACAGGATAGTTCTAACGCAGTTCCTTGTATAAATGAGTGTTAATCGGACTATTCAGCGGACAAGGAATGGCACTGTTAGCTTGCGATGAACAGTTCGATAAATGATTGTAGCTGTGCCCTAAGTACCCATCAGACAACACTAATGCACTCTGGCGATGTTTTGCACCTGTTTAGTTTGTTCTGCATATGTGCTGAGTTGCGTCACTACTGATCCTGCATCGAGGACATTACCATGTTATATACTTGCAATGGCGTTGTAATGCATTGCCATCTCCGACAATTTAAGCATCATGAAACTTCTGGGAAGACAATTCATAGACAAATGTTTCTTCCAAAGCAAATGCCATGGCAAAACGACAAGCTATAACCTCATAAAAAGTCTCATAGGAAAACCACGCTGTAGAAGAAAACACGATCAATAGCTAGCTATTCAGCTTCCCAACCTTATAAACGACTACCCCTTAGTATTGGAGCTGCTAAATTCTGGAATTTCAAAGCAAAGCTTGAAGAAGACTGTAAAAGAATTGTTACTATTTGAAGACTAATGCACGTGTTAAACTAGAAGTATAAAATATTTCATATATGTTATTGTTTCAGTTTCGAGTGCTTGGGAAACTGTGTACGATTAACCTATTTTCTTTCTTTATACATGAATGGTGTACTCAAGTGTTTGAAAATATATACTAGTTTAATTTCATGAGTGCTCGCCTGAACGCCTGCCATTGCCACATTGCTGCCACTGTACGGATAGGACAGCCTAGTCAGGCATATTTTTGCCTTTAGCCATACCCCCTAACACAACCGAAATATTGCGGTAAATAAATCAATGAAGAAATAAAGAAAGAACAGTAAAATCAAATTTGTACCTGTGTATTTTCTCAAAATGGTATCCCGTTTCTATGAATACTACTGCACTCACAGCCGTTAAATGATTTGAGTGCGTCGTTGCTGACACAATTTTAACCTTTGAAAACGTTTCATGAACATTGTCTTGGCAACCAAGATAAGAGGTATTGAGAACAACACCAAGGCGCGGCAAGGCAAACTACTTCAGTAATATTCAACTCTAGGTGTCCCCAATGACACCGCCTACTAGCGATCTACATCGAGTGAAGGCTGCCTTCACGCGAAGCAAATTATTCGCATATAGCATTGCGAGAGAAAGAAAACACAACTACGAACGGCTCTGCGTTTGCGCTATGCATGACTCGAGTTAGTGAAGTAGATTGGAAAGTGGCGTCAAAACATCATCTTTCATTTAGCGGCTCTCAAACTTAATAGCCACTGTGATAGAGTTCTGAGTGGTAATCAAATATTTCGTTGGCTGAGAGATTGCGGCATTACACTGTGGCAAGCTGCGCTTCGTGATCTAATCTTGAGGGCAGCACTTTCACGAGACCTGCTTCGAAGCCGCTATTCGTACACAGACCAGCAGAACGCGACCGCGCATGGGCTAAAAAATTCACGGGAACAACATGTCAATATTTCTACTGGAATAAATTTACAGTGGTAGGGCGAATAAAATCACGCGATTATTTATCGGGTCAATCGGCGTCAGCTTGTGAGCGGCGAGCGATGTCTGCGAAGAACCAGGGCTTTAGATAAAACTTATTGGCCCTGGCTGAATCAATATTTTCTCGGACTATAGGCTTACCATTTTTACATTATTCTGGGAAAATTATTATAAGCTTAATAGCTTACTTATGGCGCAAGTCGGCACCAGCACGTGCATGGGGAGTAATGTATGCGAAGAACTAGTGCTTTAGAGGGAATTTTTTGTACCTGGCTGAATCAACATTTTCGTGGGCCTTACCGTTTTTGCATTTTTTGATAAAACAATTATGAGCCTATTCGTTTATTTAGAACGACAGAAAGCTGAGCTAGTTGGTAAGGATTCAATATGCAAAAAAGAGGTGAGGTGTGCAGACAGGACACAAGAGTAGAGAAGTGGACAACACGAACGCCGGCGTTCGTGTTGTCCACTTCTCTACTCTTGTGTCCTGTCTGCACGCCTCACCTCTTTTTCGTTTATTTATCGTGTAAATTGGCATCAAAACCTTCGTAGGGAGTCATATTTGCAAGGAACTACCGCTTTAGAGAGAATTTATTCGACCTGGAGAAATCAACATTTTCATGGACTCGCCACGTATGTGCTCACGCCGATTTATGGGATAAATAGACCAAATGGCTGATAATATTTTTCTCGGGAAAATGAAAAAAACGCTAAGCCTATACCCCCTGAAAATGTTGATCTTGCGAGCTCGTATAAAATTTTTCTATAGCGGTAATTCTTTGCGTATACTAGTCCCCACGCATGTGCTGACGCCGATTTGTGGGATAAATAGACCAATTGGCTGATATTATTTTTCCGAAAAATAAAAATAACGGTAAGACCGGTAAGCTCATACGAATGTTGATTTTTTGAGGTCAAATTTGTCCGCTTCCTAGTGGATGCCGTTTACATAACCGCGATATCTGAACTTGATGCAGAGCTATTAATTTGTAAACTTCGTGTTATTATTTTTTTCACATTTTCGAATATTTGAAAATTTCTAAAACAAAATTTAGGCCTTAAATCGGAATTCCGCTTCCAGCAGCCACTAGAAATTAACTTTCTTTCTGAAATGCAACACATTTCATTTAAATCGGTCCAGGGATCATCTCAGAAAACCGTCTTTGCATTCTACATGTACTTGAATTGGCCGCGTTAGAGTTGGGCCTGAGCTAAAGCGTCCTCTTAAGCTAAAACGGTAATCAAAGAAGGAACAAAAAAACTGATACGAACATGTAGGAACGAAAAAAAAACTGCTGGAGGACAACAGAGCAGTCTTCTCCTTGCTTTGATTCTTCCACGACTCTGAACCTTGTTTTGTTTTTGTTTCTGTCCTTTTGCTGTAGTAAATTTCTGGTCTTCCGTCTTTCGTAAATTAATATTATGGTTAAGAGGACACTTGTCCTTCGCTTCTCACCATATATGCATTCACGACAAAAACAGGAATGACACAGTTTGTAGTCTGTGATTTGTTCCTTTAATAGCGTAATAAATAGCTCGAGAGCGTGTGGACGAATTTCATTTCAATAACGGGCAGATAAGCACAAGTCTTAGCTCATACTTATTCTGCTAAGTTTCGAGCATGTGCTTACAAATATAGCAACGCCTTTGCAGACACGAACAGGACTGCGCAGCATGACCAATGGAGTCCAGCATTGCAGATCGTGCTGATCACCTGAGCACTGGTTTCAGTGTCGGTGGCATTCCTCGGAATCTGTATCGTGCACGCCTACAGGAAACGGTGGAAGTCACGACGAACGACACGCCAACGCAGCGTCAACGTGAAGCCAGGGAGCAAGGATTCAAGGTGCATTCGTGACCAGACGTCGTACGTCGCCCCAGCCAAACATTGCTGACAATAATGGTAGGGAACTTGGTAAAAAATTAAATTATGGGGTTATAGGTGCCAAAACCATGATCTGATTATGAGGCACGCCGTAGTGGGGGGCTCCTGATTAATTTGGACAACCCGGGGTTCTTTAACGTGCACTTAGTGCACGGGTGTCTTGGTATTTCACCTCCATCGAAATGCGGCCGCCGTGGCCGGGATCTGATCCCGCCACCTCGTTGTGTTGTGCTGCTTAAGCACAACACCAAAGCCACTAAATAAAAACGGTGGGTATGGAACTTGGCAAATCAGGGTTTAGAGGCACAATATAAAGCTCAAACACCAGAACTGTCAAATATAAAATGCGATTCCGTTCGATAGCAGGAGAAAGTGTGGTCAACTGTTTTCATTTTGGCTCGCAAAATTCATTGTCCCAAAGAAACAGATGCCCTGTAATGTCACGCGCATAGGTTGCCAAAATAAACAGACCCACTCACAAAATATATATTTACGTTAAGGTTCAATCTGATTCAGACTAGCGGAAATCACTCAAGTGGCCTCACTCGCAATTAGATTAACCAGAAATCCGACTCATCAGGCTTACTCGTACTCAAGCTCACCAAAAGCAGACTTAGATGAATAAATTCACGCATAAACTCACTAGACATTTAATTCACCAGGCTGACTCGGTCTCAGGCTCCCCCAAATCAGACCTAGCGAGGGTCGCTCTCGCTCACTCACCAAAAGCAGATTCACTCTGACACGTTCACACTCACCGGTAGGGGAGAATCTGAGTGAATATGAGTGAATCGACTCACGAGTAAGTTCTGCGTCTGGAATACGACCACGCATATTGCATGTCGTATTTATGGTAATGGTTGCCAGAGAAGCAGACGGAAACAAATTATTTCATCAGTCCCAAGCAAATAGCAGCCACTGGCATCCATGGCACGTCTGCGATCCGCAGGCTTTACGCCACACAGAATGACATTGAAACACAATGTCAAGCTATCTGCACTAGCACCGATAAGTTCCGGCCGTGGTCACGACCAGCGTATGTACGAACAGTATAATAAAGACGTATAGGGCTAGTGAACCAGTGCTGCGTTTGTCTTCCTTGCGCTGCTCTGCGAACAGATTGAGCTCAGCGACATGTAAATGGCTGCAATCCTTGAGACGAGTTCCAGCCGCTTGAGGCTACTTCTTGCACTCCGTACCCAGCGGAGGTGCCGGAACACCGACTCAAACGGAGCCAACCGAAGACTGACGAACCAATGACCTCGCTATGAGGCAGAGCCAACGAGTGCGCATGGTAAGTTTGCGACTTCCACTTCGCGGTGAGGGTGACGTCAGGTTAGGAACTCGGCTGTTTATGAAGTTCACACTGATTGGCGCTCCCACTGATGCGTCCTAACAGTAAGGGCTTTGGTGCTTAATTTTGCCGGAGACTCCCCGGATAGCCACCACGTCGGGTGGTATATCCGTGATAAAATCGCAGTCGCGTTAAATTGGGTGAAGCTGCCGAAGTTAAGATTTCGATAAACATTTGATAGCCGCCTCGTTCCAACTTTCCTTCACCCTCAGTGTACCGTTTTGTTTAACTCCTTATTTCTCTCCGATTTCTCTGCTTCTCTTATCAATGATGTAAATACATAGTACAATACCTAGGTATGCTGACATATAGCAGATAACTTGTATGGAATTCGCGTTGAGAGTACACATATGGGGAAGCCACTGTTCGGTTTCTTGTGCTGCTTTCCGCACAAGAAAAAAAAAACCAAAAGCAAACCAAACACAATCAACTAAATTAGTTGTCGTTTGTGTAGAACTTCACTTTTGGGATCTTCAATAAGTTTGGGGTGTTTGTGTTTGTATCAAACCTATTCACTTCAACTTGTATAACTGGGCATGTGCCACCTTTCAATGAACCTGTTTGACGCCAACTTGGCTAACTGGATGTGCGCCACTGGTTATGTGCCGCTACTCATTTAACAAAAAAGTCCGAGGACACCTAAGCACTTCTTATGAGTTGTGAATGCGAAAGCATTAGTGCCCAATTGAACTCCGCTGAGCGGTGCCTCGAGTTTTGCGCTGCGAGTAATGTATCGTAGCGGTGCTTGCTGCCCCAGCCAGCACGCAGCTGCAGCAGCAGCCTGAGGTGCCAGAGCTGCGTGCCACCGACATCATGCGCGACGAGAGACCGAGGAATCAGCAGCTGCCACCAAGGCCGGTAGGCGCGAGCAGCAGCTAAGCCCAGTGGAGATGAGAGGAGGGATACGGACCGCGCACCGGCTTCCAAGAGCGAAATGTGGGCACCCGCACGCCTGCGTCGCGCCTATGCCTTGCCGACGACAGCCCGTGTCGCCGTATCTGCACCGTCGAGGCGCGCTGCGGACGTGGCGTCACGGCGATACCCTCTTCCCTCATGCAACACCTGGCGCGCTAGCGCCCAGCAGCTGTTCCGATTCGATGATGATATAACCATCGCGAGAGTTGACACCGAACACAAAAATAAGTGACAAGGACAAGCGCTGACTTCCAAATGGCGTTTAGTGCAAAGAAGCATGAATATATAACCTTGCGCACGTGATTATATATACAGAAAAAAATATTTCTTTTCTGTATAACTAATCACGTGTGCCCATATATTGACACGTGTACTTATCTTTATCGGGCGGCCGCGTTTCGCGGCCTGACAGGTGTTGTCGCACGGCGCTGGATGCGCCTGCATGTGTCCGAAGTTTCTGGAAAGTTATCGATGGTTCTATCCGCTGTCTGTTGTCGCCGAACCTTGTGTTATCTGATTTCATCACCTGACGCGAATGGTGTAGAACACTGTGGAAGGCACGCGGGTCCCAACGATTAGTGTGGAACATTCGACGACTGCTCTATAAAAGCCGACGCGCTTGACCCGCGGTTCAGATTTTCGACGATCGCCGACCGTGTTCGCCGCTATCGTTGTGCTATAAGTGTAGCCTGTTTTGTGGGCGCAAGTTCGCCCAATAAAAGTTAGTTTTGTCGTTCACAGTATTGCTACTGTGTTATTCAACGTCACCACCACGTGACATATGGTGGAGGCGCTTTACGTTCATGTACCGGACGCCCTCGACAAGCCGTAATCCAAGCCCGGACCGCAAAGACAACACCAGCGCCGTCCCGGAACATCGAGCAAGTCGCCGGCTACAGGAGCTGCCCCCGGAACACGGAATTCTACCAGAGACGACCAAGAAGATCATCAGGAAAGTTCGTCCAGAGACGACCAAGAAGACAGCCCCAATGGCAGCCGGAGCAGCCCCAATAGTTCTGCAGCAGCCCAGGCAGCCACCGACGTTCCCGGTTCCACATTTGAGGACCCGGAAAGCTGGCTGGAGACGTATGAGAGGGTCGCTACGTGTAGCAGTTGGGACAGCCGGACTTATTCCCGCCAAAGACCGTAGTTGAGTTTTCTGCAGAGGCATCGACGATCGAGAAAACTCTGGAGATGCGCACCCGGCAATATAACCGCGAGGGGCTCACGCCGCAGTACGCCATCCAAGGATTGGGTTCCGACGACCAGCAAGAGACCATCAGGGCCATTGTGCGCTGCGCAAGGTCCTGCCTTCGTCGCAGCCTCAAGTGGCCTCTATCGCCGACATTGTGAAAGATGAGGTTCAGCGATCGCTTAGAGTTCCTGAGGTGCAACCTCAGTTACCGCCGCCCCAGCCAGGAGCGATGACCTACGCCGCCGTCGCACGCCGTCAAGGCCCGCCTCCGCGCCAGGGCCCTGTAACGCCGCGTCGTCCGCCGCCGCCGCCGCCAGCACGCCCGCACATCGCCCAGCGCACCTACGCGAGGAAGACGGAGATTTGGCGAGCCCCCGACCACCGCCCGCTCTGCTATCACTGCGGAGAAGCCGGCCATGTGTATCGCCGATGCCCATACCGCGACTTGGGACTGAGAGGGTTCGCCGTCAACGCGCCGCGTCCACAGCTTGGAGAGCGCCCACGTGACATCGCCGACTACCTCGCAGCTACTCAATGGAGATCTCGACGACCGTCGCGTTCGCCATCACCAGGCCGCTACTTGTCACCGCAGCGCCGACCATACACTGGCCCAGCCCGGGGCCGGTCATCGAGCCCATATCCGGAAAACTAAAAGCAGCAACCGGTGGAGGTGTGGTTGCTGTTCGTCGAACTGACGAAGATCCTCCGCCGCCGACGAAGACAAACGAAGAAACCATCTCGACGACCTAATGACGACACGCCGCCGTCCCTACGAAGTCAGGAAGCCAAGACTACACCGACGAAAGACGACTTGACGACGCGACGTACCAGCTTCAGTTCAACACGACGAAGCCGTGAGCCGAAGCCAAGACCCAACTGCAACGCCAGACAAAGAGCCACCGACCTCAACGTGCTTCTCAACGGCCACGCATTCACTGCCTTAGTCGACACAGGGGCCGATTAGTAATTAGTAGACACATCAGCGCCCATTTGAAGAAGGTTAAGACTGCATGGGAGGGCCCCCAAATTCGGACTGCTGGAGGACACCTCATTACGCCGACTGGAATCTGCACGGCAAGAATTACCATTGATGACCGGACTTACCCTGCCACCTTCGTTATCCTCCAACAGTGTTCACGAGACGTCATTCTTGGTATGGACTTCCTGAACCAACACGGCGCAATCATCGACCGCTTCGCTGAAACTAAAGCTCTACAGAAAGGCAGCGCAGCCGAAGTGGCGAAATTTTTCGTCGAGAACATCCTGCTGCGACATGGTGCTCCAGAAGTCTTCAGCACCGACAGAGGAACGGATTTTACAGCAGAGCTCACCCAAGCCGTTCTGCACTACAGCCAGACAAGCCACAGGAGGACAACTGCATACCACCCACAGACGAATGGTCTAACGGAGCGCCTCAACAAGACCCTCGCCGACATGCTAGCAATGTACGTCGACGTCGAGCACAAGACGTTGGACGCGGTCCTGCCGTACGTAACCTTTGCTTACAACACGACAATGCAAGAAACAACACAGATCACGCCGTTAAGCTGGTTTACGGCAGGAAACCGACGACGACGCTCGACGCCATGCTGCCGCACGTAACTGACGAAGAGAATGTTGACGTTGCTAGCTATCTCCAGCACGCCGAAGAAGCCCGACAGCTCGCCTGTCTACGGATCGAGAACCAGCAGCATACCGACAGCCGACCCTACAACCTCCGACGACGCTTCGTCGAGTACCAGCCCGGTGACCGTGTTTGGGTTTGGACACCGATACGCCGACGAGGACTCAGTGAGAAACTATTTCGACGCTATTTCGAACCCTAGAAGGTCATTCGACGTATTGGCGCACTGGACTATGAGGTCGTGCCAGACGGCATTTCGCATTCATCGCGGCTCCGCGCACGATCTGTAGTGGTCCACGTGGTGCGTCTTAAACCCTTTTTCGGACGCTGACGAACTTATGTTGTTTTCTTTGCTACGAGTACTTCTTTGTTGCTTTCGTTTGTTTGCGGCATCGGGTCGATGCTTCTTTAAGAGGGGGGTATTGACACGTGTACTTATCTTTATCGGGCGGCCGCGTTTCGCGGCCTGACAGGTGTTGTCGCACGGCGCAGGATGTGTCCGAAGTTTCTGGAAAGTTATCGATGGTTCTATCCGCTGTCTGTTGTCGCCGAACCTTGTGTTATCTGATTTCATCACCTGACGCGGACGGTGTAGAACTCTGCGGAAGGCATGCCGGTCCCAACGATTAGTCTGAAACGTTCGACGACTGCTCTATAAAAGCCGACGCGCTTGACCCGCTGATCAGATTTTCGACGATCGCCGACCGTGTTCGCTGCTATCGTTGTGCTATAAGCATATTCTGTTTTGTGTTCACAGGTTCGCACAATAAAAGTTAGTTTTGTCGTTCACAGTATTGCTACTGTGTTATTCAACGTCCCCACCACGTGAGAATATATATAGTAAGTCAGCGCTTACCCTTGTCGCTTCTTTTTGTGTTCCTTGTCAACTCTCACTCTGGTTGTATCATCATTGAATACCAACTAGCCAGATCTCACACCTTGTTCCGATTCGCCCGTTCTGCTCCGTCGAGGCGCGCTCGTGACATGGCGTCGCTGCCAATGGGAATTTGGTTGCGACGTGGCGTCGCAACCAATAGGACGATAGATTACACAGTCATCAGAAAATAAACGAATTTTTGAAGAACAACCTCTCGGTAAGTCAAGTAAGCTTTAAGCATCAAAGGTAACCCTTTGATGCCTAATAATTTATTTCAGTATGCAGCATCACGGAAACTTTATCATGCATAAAGGATTGACAAAATACCCCTAATATGCTGCCAGAAAGAATATTTATTCATTGCTGAAAAGTGAAGTGTTGCTCCAGAGCAACATTGGGAACCTATGGTACTATACATGGCAGGCCCTGACACAATTACAGCTTCGAAACAGGCCCATGTTCTGAGAACGTTTTCTTTCTTCTTTCTGTGATGAGCCGCCGCGTGAGCACGAGAAGCTCCCCGCAAAGCTTCGACAAGGATCGCTTGGCATTTCTGCGTCTTCCTCTTCGCATGGCTTTTCATCGCGAACGTTCCTCGCCATTTCAAGTGGACAGCAATCAATCAATAAAGCAAGCAATCAATCAAATCTTCGATTATATCTAGGATCATAGTCAGTGTCATCCGGGTCACTGTCGAAGTCAACATTGGAATTACACCTTCCGGAAGGAAAACGCTGCTGAATTTCTTTGTCAGTCGGCCACTTTCATTTAACGTCGCCATCTATTTATAAAGACAAGAAATATTACGCTATGACTAAAGTTTATTCTATTCCATGGAGTTAACTCTACGTTATTGGTTCGTTTCAGCTTCAGTCCAGCGGGAAAATACTACAAGCAGTATCTCCCCATAACTCATCGCTCTAGGCATATGTCCATTGTAGCTCATGACGAACACCACTTTTGGCGGGGAAAATTCTTTGTGCAAATTACGGCCACACTGTTTAGCATCATCTTGAATGTCCTACAACGCCTACAACCTCTTCTGAGCTGTTTTAACTGTAATTGTTGTCGCAGTAGTGTTCTATCCCACTGTAGTTCAAGAAATTTGCTCACCTGTGCTGAGATCCGTGGCCACATCTCAGCCTATCCAAGAACGCACTACTTCTGAACACAAGAGAACCGGTGCTGCCATGTATACATATTTGTTTGAAGCTCAAGATGCTCGGTCTCTTCCCACACACGGCGCAAGCAGTGTCATGAAGGAGGCAGCATTCAAGAAAAAACATTATTTTCGGGCTGTTGCTGCAGGCCTGGCAACCGCGCATGGGCGTAAAGGGTTAGCACCCACAGTCATCCTGAGATGGTTTCTGCCGAAATAATTTGATTCCTCGGATAGGGTATTCCCAAGCTGCATGCCCGAGTCAAAGGTTTGAACCACATATCATCGTCATTGTTGAGTGAGTGAGCGAGTAAGTGAGTGAGTGAGTGAGTGAGTGAGTGAGTGAGTGAGTGAGTGAGTGAGCGAGTGAGCGAGTGAGCGAGTGAGTGAGTGAGTGAGTGAGTGAGTGAGTGAGTGAGTGAGTGAGTGAGTGAGTGAGTGAGTGAGTGAATAAACTTTTATTTGGTCCAGCAAAACGTGATGAAACGCGCACCCGGCTGATCCCACGACGGGACTGGCAGATCTAGTCTGCCAGCCCGGTCGCGGGCGCGCTGGAAGGCCATCATCGTTGAGAGTTCTCCACTTTTTTATCCCATCGGAGGCCCCATTGCTTCGTCATAATAAATATTAAAACTCAAACGACGGAGAAAGGTTCGTTTCCAATTACTTTGAGATTTCTTCGCTTTTCCTTGTTGTCCTTTACGTGAACCTGGTACACATCTGCGCAAGCGGGAAAAAAGGGAAAAAGAACGACTACAAGGACAAGTGTGACAGGATTCGGGAAAGCAATTCATAGAGTACCTGCATCAAAGTGATATGGCTTCTACGCTTCACATTACAAAATTATAGCTTGTTTGCTCATAAAGAAGCTGAGGACATGCGGATTCTCAATGTATCTAAGTGCTTTTGTGGCTATGCTCAACGTCGATCTGAAAAAAAAAATGTTGTTGGGAGTTGCTTGCTTGCTCCCCATACCATGGCGCGTACCCACTACGGGGCATTGGACAAGAAGCAGGCGGCTCTATCAAAGTGGGGAGATAAAATTTGAAAAGAAAGTGCATACCAGGGTAAAAGTGTATTGGTCTGGGCGAGTTGGTATGTCATAATTAGCGCTTGTAGCCCTCTTTCACGTTGAGTACTCGTCCTTTGGTTGGCGCTATAGCTCTCGTTAAATATCAGGGTGAACTGCACACTGCACGAAAATTTAGGCTAATGAACTTGGAAGTTGTTGTTTACTGCTGCTCCTGCCTTTTTCTTTGTCTTCTTATTCTCTTACTGGTTGCCTTTTGACCTGAGTTACCAGCTAAAAGCCAAGCCCAGATAACTGTTGGTGCAGGTCTTCGGCAACGCTGGTATCAGTGGCAGCTGGAGGATGTGTTGAATGATGGGGCAACATCGGGGCAGCATAGATCGCAGAATTTTTACGTTAGTCTATTTGTTCAAATTTGTGTTTCGAACTGATAACCTAATGGTCAGTTAATTGGGAATGATCTGACGATCAGTTACGTAATGCCACCCGAGTCCTGGCCTATCACCGACTGTTGGTTTGTGCGAGTTTTGAAGAAAATGATCATCGTCATCAGGGCGATATCGCCATCTTTTTAACTAAGAATTTTCTTGAGCTACCTCCTGCCGCCCAGTTCTTGGCCCTTAGAGGGAACGAGCCGTAAAAGAGATCTATCATCATTGTCAAGCATAGCAGGAAGGATGGCTCTTTAGGCGTTGAGTTGCAGCATATAGACGACGGCAAAGTTGGCTGCAACATGTCAACCCACGCGTAGCCGCACAAGAACAACGACGAGCCACGCGAGGCAAACTCCCTGCCGAAAGACGGTGCCGATCCTTCGAGTCGAGCGCAGTCGACGGTGAGAGAGAGAGAGAGAGAAAAACTTTTATGGACAAACGATTTACGTGCAGTGGTCGGAGACCCTTTAGTCCAAGGCCCAGCTGGCCTCGGCCGCCAGCTTGACCTGTCTTATGAAGGACTGTTGTCCTGCCAGGTCTGAGCTGGTTAGCTGTGCCCCCATTGCTCCATTGTGTGGTGTGTTTTATCAAACGGGTGTGATTCACAATCCCAAGTAATGTGTTGTAGTGTTGGTATGCCTCCGCACCACGGGCAGTCGGGCCTGTAGCGAGTGGGGAACATGGCATTCTGTAATTTAAGGTGGGGGAATCATCATCATCATCATCATCAGCCTGGTTACACCCACTGCAGGGCAAAGGCCTCTCCCATACTTCTCCAACAACCCCGGTCATGTAGTAATTGTGGCCATGCCATGCCTACAAACTTCTTAATCTCATCCGCCCACCTAACTTTCTGCCGCCCCCTGCTACGCTTCCCTTCCCTTGGGATCCAGTCCGTAACCCTTAATGACCATCGGTTATCTTCCCTCCTCATTACATGTCCTGCCCATGCCCATTTCTTTTTCTTGATTTCAACTAAGATGGCATTAACTCGCGTTTGTTCCCTCACCCAATCTGCTCTGTTCTTATCCCTTAACGTTACACCTATCATTCTTCTTTCCATAGCTCGTTGCGTCGTCCTCAATTTGAGTAGAACCCTTTTCGTAAGCCTCCAGGTTTCTGCCCCGTAGGTGAGTACTGGTAAGACACAGCTATTATATACTTTTATCTTGAGGGATAATGGCAACCTGCTGTTCATGATCTGAGAATGCCTGCCAAACGCACCCCAGCCCATTCTTATTGTTCTGATTATTTCCGTCTCATGATCCGGATCCGCCGTCACTACCTGCCCTAAGTAGATGTATTCCCTTACGACTTCCAGTGCTTCGCTGCCTATTGTAAATTGCTGTTCTCTTCCGAGACTGTTAAGCATTACTTTAGTTTTCTGCAGATTAATTTTTAGACCCACTCTTCTGCTTTGCCTCTCCAGGTCAGTGAGCATGCATTGCAGTTGGTCCCCTGAGTTACTAAGCAAGGCAATATCATCAGCGACTAGCAAGTTACTAAGGTATTCTCCATTAACTTTTATCCCCAATTCTTCCCAATCCAGGTCTCTGAATACCTCCTGTAAACACGCTGTGAATAGCATTGGAGATATCGTATCTCCCTGCCTGACGCCTTTCTTTATTGGGATTTTGTTGCTTGCTTTATGGAGTACTACGGTGGCTGTGGAGCCGCTATAGATATCTTTCAGTATTTTTACATACGGCTCGTCTATACCCTGATTCCGTAATGCCTCTATGACTGCTGAGGTTTCGACAGAATCAAACGCTTTCTTGTAATCAATGAAAGCTATATATAAGGGTTGGTTATATTCCGCACATTTCTCTATCACCAGATTGAAAGTGTGAGTATGATCTATTGTTGAGTAGCCTTTACGGAATCCTGCCTGGCCCTTTGCTTGACAGAAGTCTAAGGTGTTCCTGATTCTATTTGCGATTACCTCAGTAAATAGTTTGTAGGCAACGGACAGTAAGCTGATCGGTGTATAATTTTTCAAGTCTTTGGCGTCCGCTTTCTTATGGATTAGGATTATGTTAGCGTTCTTCCAAGATTCCGGTACGCTCGAGGTTATGAGGCATTGCGTATACAGGGTGGCCAGTTTCTCTAGAACAGTCTGTCCACCATCCTTCAACAAATCTGTTGTTACCTGATCCTCCCCAGCTGCCTTCCCCCTTTGCATATCTCCCAAGGCTTTCTTTACTTCTTCCGGCGTTACCTTTGGGATTTCGAATTCCTCTGGACTAATTTCTCTTCCATTATCGTCTAGGGTGCCACTGGTACTGTATAAATCTCTATAGAAATCCTCAGCCACTTGAACTATCTCATCCATATTGCCGGCTTTGTCTCTTAACGCATACATCTGATTCTTGCCAATTCATAGTTTCTTCTTCACTGTTTTTAGGCTTCGCGCAGTACGCCAGTGAAAAAGAGGCGGTCACCGCCGCGCAGGCTCTGCACGGCACGCTGTTGAACGGGGCCCACCTCAAGGCTTCCTACTGTGGCGCGCGATGGAGAAGCCCCGCATGTCGCCCTCAGTAACTGTCTGACACGCTGGACGTCCATAGATTACCCAGAAGGTACAGGACAGCAGAAAAGGTGGCCGCCATCTTTCCCCCGGGCCGGGTGCTCATGGTCACAAACACAGGGCATGCCAAAGTGAAGTTCCCGTCGAGCAAAGAACTCATCGCCGCGGTGAAGAATCCCAAATGCCGGATTGTCCGCTGAGAAAAACTCAAGTTCGCCATGGCAGTCGTTTTCAGAAAAAGGACAGCCGCGTTAGAAAACGAAGACAACGATCGGGACGTAGGCAAGGATAGAGACAGCGTCGCTGAAGACGCGCTCAATGGTGAAACCCCCTCCTGTTCCTCAGGGGCCGCCTCTTATAAGGAGGACCTGGGGCGCGTCTGAGATGCTCGACACAGAAAACAACGGTAGACGCTACAAGGGAAGACAACGTGCACGGTTTGCTGCCGATTTGCACCCCATCAAAATATTTCTCCTCCGTAGGATATACTCAAGTGATTAAGGCACATTGTGCCCATGCCATGATATTATAGAGCAACTCTGAAACAATATAAAAATTTCGCACTTCGTTTGTAAAAAATTAAGTATATAGTGCCATTTACCGGTGAATTATACTTCTAAAAAATAAAAAAAAATGAAAGAGGGTAGCAGTCTCCGCTCTGTGCTGCAAAAACCACTTGTCCTTATTCCTGGTGATCATGACTTCATCGAGACGAACGCTCCTTTTGTTTGGTCGCTAAACTCATTTGAATTTTGTGAATTAAGAAAGACACTTCATATAAACCGTTGAAAGGTTGATAGCTTCAGCTTTAGAACGAACATTCACAAAAATGTGCGGGAAAAGTTATTGAACTCCCGCATCAGTCCCAGACTGATCCCTCAGGACCTAAATAAAGTTCTTCATACCATACCATACCGCCCCAAAGCTCCTCACAAATGCAGATATGGTAATTACCCATATTGCAATAATTACAAGTGTTCAATGGAGAAATTTAAAGTCTTGGTTTGCTGTTTGTACGGAATCATTACTACCTTTCGTTGCGTTTCGAATAAGTAATTCGAAACATCGATGGAATATTTCAGAGTGGTGTATCTCGTACAAATTTTATCTTATTTTTTCGACATCCTTAGAGACGGCGTCCACTGTTTCGTAACATGTGGCAAAAATCCGAAGATATATTCCTAAGCTTCATGCTTCACTTTATAACTTCGGAACTTCCTACAACTTCTGCGAAAATTTAGAAGACTCAGTTAAAAGCCTGTTGCCTTCGGCATAATACAATTTTTTTCCTTAACATACAGCCAACCTCGTTCTAATCTGTTCAAACACGATCAAATAATGTCTTCTCTGAATTTAACCCTCATTTGTAAAGAAATCCTGGAGGGATCATGGGACACCAAGCAAAACATCTTAAAGAGAAACCGGACCAAAACCGACTAATAAACGACCATGCAACCTACGATAGTAATAGGTAACTAATATCAACACTCCCTTGTGCCAGAGATGCACTGGGAAATTTGCCAAGAATGTGTTAGCAAAAACATAAATTGGAGAAAATTCGAAAAATTGAAGAAATAAAATACACCAGTCGATCTTTACTGTCAGAAAGTTAACTACGCTTCACACGACGGCGTTCAAACTCATGACGTCCCGGAAAGCTGTTGCGGTGACTGAAGAAGAAGCTTTAGTTCGGGCCCAGCTGCGACGCCGCGCATTCAAATACATCTAAAACGCAGAAACGTTCTTCTGAGATAATCGCTGGCCAATTTTAATGAAATTTCTTTCATTTTATAGAAAAACGTAAATTCAAGTGTGTCCTGAAACGGAGTATTCATATATGGTCTGAATGTCTTAAAATAAATTCACAACGGTAGTCAAGCTTAACTAACGATAGAAGCAAGAAATTTACAAATCGTAGCCCTGCACCAAGAGCACATATGTGTCTTTTACAAGCTGCACCGTTAGAGCATCTAAAGCGGACAAATTTGATTTGTTAATTTAAATATTACGTAAATTGGGTACATCGCGTTAAGCGGCGTCTGCGCACTGCGTGGAACGGATATTTGAAGAGAACCAGCGCTTTCGAGGAACTTTATTTTTCGTCGGAAAAGTGATGTTTTCATGGCTTAGAATTTTTCAATTTCTGGGAGAAAATTATTCTGTGCCCAATCGTTCTTTTATCGCGTTAAACAGCGTTTGCGCACTGCGGGGAACGGATATATGCGGAGAACCAGCCCTTTGGAGACACTTTATTTTTCGTCGAAAAAGTGATGTTTTCATGGGCTCTACGCGTAGCATGTTTTCAATTTTGGGGGGAAAATTATTCTGTAACCAATCGTTTATTTATAGCGTTAAACGGCGTCTGCGCACGGCGGGGAGCTGATATATGCGGAAAACCAGTGCTTACGAGACATGTTATTTTTCATCGGAAAAGTGATATTTTCATAAGCTTAGCATTTTTTAATTTTGGGGGGAAAATTATTCTGTACCCAATGGTTTCCTTATCGCGTTAAACGGCGTCTGCGCACTGCGGGGAACACATATTTGATGAGAACCAGCGCTTTCGAGACACATTATTTTTCGTCGGAAAAGTGATGTTTTCATGGGCTATCGGCGTAGCATTTTTTCAATGTTTGCGAGAAAATTATTTTTTGCCAAATCGTTTATTTAACGTGTTAAACGGCGTCTGCGCACTGCGGGGAAAGGATATATGCGAAGAACCAGAGCTTTCGACACACTTTAGTTTTCGTCGGTAAAGTGATATTTTCATAGGCTATATGCTACGCATGTTTTCAATTTTGGGGGGAAAATTATTCTGTAACCAATCGTTTATTTATAGCGTTAAACGGCGTCTGCGCATGGCAGGGTACTGATATATGCGGAAAACCAGCACTTTGGAGACACATTATTTTTCGTCGGAAAAGTGGCATTTTCATAGGCTTAGCATTGTTTCAGTTTTTTTGGGAAAATTATTCTCTGCCCAATCGTTTTTTTATCGCGTTAAACGGCGTCTGTGCACGGCGGGGAACTGATATATGCGGAGAACCAGCGCTTTGGAGACACCTTATTTTTCATCGGAAAAGTGATATTTTCATATTAGGCTTAGGCTTAGCATTTCTTGAATTTTGGGGGGAAAATTATTCTTTGCCAAATTGTTTATTTATCGAGTTAAATGGCGTCTGCGCCCAGCGGGGAACGGATATGTGCGGAGAACGAGCGCTTTCAAAACACTTTATTTTTCGTCGGAAAAGTGATGTTTTCATGGGCTTAGTATTTTTTTCAATTTTGGGGGGAAAATTATTCTGTGCCCAATCGTTCATTTATCGCGTTAAAGGGCGTCTACGCACTGCGGGGAACGGATATACGCGGAGAACCAGAGCTTTCGAGGCACGTTATTTTTCGTCGGAAAAGTGATATTTTCGTGGGCTAGCTTAGCATTTTATCAATTTTTTTGGGAAGGTTATTCTTTGCCAAATCGTTTATTTATGGCGTTAAACGGCGTCTACGCACTGCGGGGAACAGAAATATGCGGTGAAGCAGCGTTTTCGAGACACTTTATTTTTCGGCGGAAAAGGGATGTTTTCATGGGCTATCATGGGCTTACCCTATTGCAAAAACCAGCGTCTTCCAGTGTAAAACCAGCACGCTTTTTGGCGCTGGGTCGCACTGGGACGCTGGCACTCGCTGGGACTCACTGGGACACCAGTGAGAACGCTGGATAAGAGCTGGGTCCCAGTGGAAGAGACGCTGGTTCCACTGCGATGACGCTGGGGCGCACTGGTTTGTGCTGTACAGGCGCTGGTTCTCGTTGCAGTTCGCTGGTTCGCACTGGAAACTGCGCTGGTTGTGTTTGTGCCGCACTGGTTCCAGTACACAAGGACGAGCGCTGCTGAATATTAAATGCTTTATACAATTTCATCGCTTGAAACTAGTATCGTGTCCTAAATAACGCTATATCTTGGGGTTATAAAACCCTATTTCGTGTCAGTGCTTAGAACAAAGGTGCCTGAGCTGCCCTGTTTATTGATGCACATTTGAAACTGAAAATCACTTTCGTTTTTTTTTTTCATTTTCGCTTTTGTCTGGGCGGATAGCTAAATTCTTGAACGAAACCACGTAAACGCAGAGTGCGCCGCGTTCTTTAGTAGTTCGCACGTAACGTATGACTGGTAGTTGTCGCCGTTGTCGCAGTGTTGTGGAGTGGACATGAAATGCAGAAGTCGTTCAGACGCGCGCGAATGGACCCCGACTTCGAAGCCTATCGCTGACTGATATTATCACACCGATAACAAAGCTGAGGTGATTCGTGTGCTTCCACTTTCATTATTGTACTAAAAAAAGTTCTGATGCTCAAATACACACATTTTAGCTTTCTCCAGCTATATACCCGCGCCGAGATCGGTCCCCAGCGAAGCTTAGGCCTAGCGCATCCGCCGAGTCTGTCCTCACGCTATGGGCGCGTCTAGGCTCAGGAATCAAGAACTCCAACAAACATAAATCACTCTATATTTCAGCTTTCGCAGTGGTGTTCTTAATAAACCATTTTTTCATGTCTACAGTGCCAGCACAAGAAGCGATGACCGCCGATGTGACCCGTCATAAACACAGGTATATGTGCTATCGCCGAAGGCTCCCAGCACTAGCCTGCGCTTCTCTGACGAAGATATATGAATAGACAGACGTGTTGACTGAAAGGCATCACTGAACTAAGGAAACGTTGCATATCCTTTGCGTGAAAAACAAGAAACGGCTATCGAAATCGGCAGTAACACCCCATAAACCGTACTGGGTCGGCGGTTCATTTAGGACTTTTTTTCGAACTTAAAATAGCAATCGCAAGCAAAAATCGATGCTGTGGCACTTCCAAGCATACTGCTGAATACGGACAGCAACTTTTTCTTTCCGGTACAGGCGTGAGCTTTAGTTGCTGGGTGATAGCGCATCAGCCATGCCAGTACGAGACGTAGCTTTGCGAAACAAACTGCGTCTCGGCTTTGACATGGCAAATTATCCGTAAGTTCGCGTCTGCTGGCGTGCCGCAGCGGTAGAGTGCCGGGCTGGGGGTCTCCAGGTGGGACGATCCTCGTTGGACCAGTTTTATATTTACGTTTTTTTTTCTTTTCTTTTATTGCACTAAAACGCTCTTTGTTGCTTTCTGTATTCAAAAAAATATACACGACGTCCAGGCACCGCATATTTAACGCGCTAGAGCTGTTTATCGCGCGAGTAGCCAGTGCCTCCTGGCACGCTGCGCCTTCCCGGCGCCCCGGCATCCAGCGCGCTGCACAGGGCCCTTAATCCGGAGCACTGGGTCCCAGTGGCACAGGGTTTTGCAATAGAGTAGCATTTTTTCAATTTTTTTGGGAACATTATTCTTTGCCAAATCGTTTATTTATGGCGTTAAACGGCGTCTACACATTGCGACGAAGGGATATACGCGGATCACGAGCGCTTTCGAGACGCTTTATTTTTCGTCGGAAAAGTGATGTTTTCATGGGCTATAAGCTTAGCATTTTTTCAGTTTTGGGGGAAAAATTATTCTCTGCCCAATCGTTTTTTTATCGCGTTAAACGGCGTCTAAGCACTGCGGCGAACGGATACACGCGGAGAACCAGAGCTTTCAGGACACTTTATTTTTCGTCGGAAAAGTGATATTATCATGGGCTTATAGGCTTAGCATTTTTTCAATTTTTGGGAGAAAATTATTCTGTTCCCAATCGTTTATTTATGGCGTTAAACGGCGTCTACGCATTGCGGGGAACGGATATACGCGGAGAACCAGGGCTTTCGAGCCACTTTATTTTTCGTCGGAAAAGTGATGTTTTCATGGGCTATAGGCTTAGAATTTATTCAATTTTGGGGAGAAAATTATTCTGTGCCGAATCGTTTTCTTATCGCGTTAAACGGCGTCTACGCACTGCGGGGAACGGATAAACGCGGATAACCAGCGTTTTCGAGACACCTTATTTTTCGTCTGGAAAGTGATATTTTCATGGGCTGTAGGCTTAGCATTTTTAGAATTTTTGGGGGAAAATATTTCTGTGCCCAATCGTTTTTTTGTCGCGTTAAACAGCGTCTACGCACTGCGGGGAACAGAAATATGCGGAGAAGCAGTGCTTTCGAGCCACTTTATTTTTCGTCGGAAAAGTGATGTTTTCATGGGCTATAGGCTTAGCATTTTTTCAATTTTTGGGAGAAAATTATTCTGTTCCCAATCGTTTACTTATGGCGTGAACGGCGTCTAGGCATTGCGGGGAACGGATACACGCGGAGAACCAGAGCTTTCAAGCCACTTTTTTTATCGTCGGAAAAGGGATGTTTTCATGGGCTATAGGCTTGGCATTTTTTCAATTTTTGGGAGAAAATTATTCTGTTCCCAATCGTTTATTTATGGCGTTAAACGGCGTCTACGCACTGCGGGGAACGGATAAACGCGGAGAACCAGCGTTTTCGAGACACCTTATTTTTCGTCTGAAAAGCGATGTTTTCATGGGCTATAGGCTTAGCATTTATTCAATTTTGGGGAGAAAATTATTCTGTGCCGAACCGTTTTCTTATCGCGTTAAACGGCGTCTACGCACTGCGGGGAACGGATAAACGCGGAGAACCAGCGTTTTCGAGACACCTTATTTTTCGTCTGAAAAGTGATATTTTCATGGGCTATAGGCTTAGCATTTTTAGAATTTTTGGGGGAAAATTTTTCTGTGCCCAATCGTTTTTTTGTCGCGTTAAACGGCGTCTACGCACTGCGGGGAACAGAAATATGCGGAGAAGCAGTGCTTTCGAGCCACTTTATTTTTCGTCGAAAAAGTGATGTTTTCATGGGCTATAGGCATAGCATTTTTTCAATTTTTGGGAGAAAATTATTCTGTTCCCAATCGTTTATTTATGGCGTTAAACGGCGTCTACGCATTGCGGGGAATGGATATACGCGGAGAACCAGGGCTTTCGAGCCACTTTATTTTTCGCCGGAAAAGTGATGTTTTCATGGGCTATAGGCTTAGAATTTATTCAATTTTGGGGAGAAAATTATTCTGTGCCGAATCGTTTTCTTATCCCGTTAAACGGCGTCTACGCACTGCGGGGAACGGATAAACGCGGATAACCAGCGTTTTCGAGACACCTTATTTTTCGTCTGAAAAGTGATATTTTCATGGGCTATAGGCTTAGCATTTTTAGAATTTTTTGGGGAAAATATTTCTGTGCCCAATCGTTTTTTTGTCGCGTTAAACGGCGTCTACGCACTGCGGGCAACAGAAATATGCGGAGAAGGAGTGCTTTCGAGCCACTTTATTTTTCGTCGGAAAAGTGATGTTTTCATGGGCTATAGGCTTAGCATTTTTTCAATTTTTGGGAGAAAATTATTCTGTTCCCAATCGTTTATTTATGGCGTTAAACGGCGTCTACGCATTGCGGGGAACGGATACACGCGGAGAACCAGAGCTTTCAAGCCACTTTATTTTTCGTCGGAAAAGTGATGTTTTCATGGGCTATAGGCTTAGCATTTTTTCAATTTTTGGGAGAAAATTATTTTGTTCCCAATCGTTTATTTATGGCGTTAAACGGCGTCTACGCACTGCGGGGAACGGATAAACGCGGATAACCAGCGTTTTCGAGACACCTTATTTTTCGTCTGAAAAGTGATATTTTCATGGGCTATAGGCTTAGCATTTTTTCAATTTTTCGGAGAAAATTATTCTGAGCCGAATCGTTTTCTTATCGCGTTAAACTTCGTCTACGCACTGCGGGGAACAGAAATATGCGGAGAAGCAGTGCTTTCGAGCCACTTTATTTTTCGTCGGAAAAGTGATGTTTTCATGGGCTATAGGCTTAGCATTTTTACAATTTTTTGGGGAAAATATTTCTGTGCCCAATCGTTTTTTTGTCGCGTTAAACGGCGTCTACGCATTGCGGGGAACGGATACACGCGTAGAACCAGAGCTTTCAAGCCACTTTATTTTTCGTCGGAAGAGTGATGTTTTCATGGGCTATAGGCTTAGCATTTCTTCAATTTTTGGGAGAAAATTATTCTGTTCCCAATCGTTTATTTATGGCGTTAAACGGCGTCTACCCACTGCGGGGAACGGATAAACGCGGATAACCAGCGTTTTCGAGACACCTTATTTTTCGTCTGAAAAGTGATATTTCCATGGGCTATAGGCTTAGCATTTTTTCAATTTTTCGGAGAAAATTATTCTGAGCCGAATCGTTTTCTTATCGTGTTAAACGGCGTCAACGCACTGCGGGGAACGGATAAACGCGGAGAACCAGAGCTTTCGAGCCACTTTATTTTTCGTCGGAAAAGTGATGTTTTCATGGGCTATAGGCTTAGCATTTATTCAATTTTGGGGAGAAAATTATTCTGTGCCGAATCGTTTTCTTATCGCGTTAAACGGCGTCTACGCACTGCGGGGAACGGATAAACGCGGATAACCAGCGTTTTCGAGACACCTTATTTTTCGTCTGAAAAGGGATATTTTCATGGGCTATAGGCTTAGCATTTTTTGAATTTTTTTGGGAAAATTTTTCTGTGCCCAATCGTTTTTTTGTCGCGTTAAACGGCGTCTACGCACTGCTGGCAACAGAAATATGCGGAGAAGGAGTGCTTTCGAGCCACTTTATTTTTCGTCGGAAAAGTGATGTTTTCATGGGCTATAGGCTTAGCATTTTTTCAGTTTTTGGGAGAAAATTATTCTGTTCCCAATCGTTTATTTATGGCGTTAAACGGCGTCTACGAATTGCGGGGAACGGATATACGCGGAAAACCAGAGCTTTCGAGCCACTTTATTTTTCGTCGGAAAAGTGATGTTTTCATGGGCTATAGGCTTGGTATTTTTTCAATTTTTGGGAGAAAATATTCTGTTCCCAATCGTTTTCTTATCGCGTTAAACGGCGTCTACGCACAGCGGGGAACGGATAAAAGCGGATAACCAGCGTTTTCGAGACACCTTATTTGTCGTCTGAAAAGGGATATTTTCATGGGCTATAGGCTTAGCATTTTTAGAATTTTGGGGGGAAACTTTTTCTGTGCCCAATTGTTTTTTTGTCGCGTTAAACGGCGTCTACGCACTGCGGGGAACAGAAATATGCGGAGAAGCAGTGCTTTCGAGCAACTTTATTTTTCGTCGGAAAAGTGATGTTTTCATGGGCTATAGGCTTAGAATTTTTTCAATTTTTGGGAGAAAATTATTCTGTTCCCAATCGTTTACTTATGGCGTTAAACGGCGTCTACGCATTGCGGGGAACGGATACACCCGGAGAACCAGAGCTTTCGAGCCACTTTATTTTTCGTCGGAAAATTGATGTTTTCATGGGCTATAGGCTTAGCATTTTTTCAATTTTTGGGAGAAAATTATTCTGTTCCCAATCGTTTATTTATGGCGTTAAACGGCGTCTACGCATTGCGGGGAACGGATATACGCGGAGAACCAGGGCTTTCGAGCCACTTTATTTTTCGTCGGAAAAGTGATGTTTTCATGGGCTATAGGCTTAGCATTTATTCAATTTTGGGGAGAAAATTATTCTGTGCCGAACCGTTTTCTTATCGCGTTAAACGGCGTCTACGCACTGCGGGGAACGGATAAACGCGGAGAACCAGCGTTTTCGAGACACCTTATTTTTCGTCTGAAAAGTGATATTTTCATGGGCTATAGGCTTAGCATTTTTAGAATTTTGGGGGGAAAATTTTTCTGTGCCCAATCGTTTTTTTGTCGCGTTAAACGGCGTCTACGCACTGCGGGGAACAGAAATATGCGGAGAAGCAGTGCTTTCGAGCCACTTTATTTTTCATCGGAAAAGTGATGTTTTCATGGGCTATAGGCATAGCATTTTTTCAATTTTTGGGAGAAAATTATTCTGTTCCCAATCGTTTATTTATGGCGTTAAACGGCGTCTACGCATTGCGGGGAACGGATATACGCGGAGAACCAGGGCTTTCGAGCCACTTTATTTTTCGTCGGAAAAGTGATGTTTTCATGGGCTATAGGCTTAGAATTTATTCAATTTTGGGGAGAAAATTATTCTGTGCCGAATCGTTTTCTTATCCCGTTATACGGCGTCTACGCACTGCGGGGAACGGATAAACGCGGATAACCAGCGTTTTCGAGACACCTTATTTTTCGTCTGAAAAGTGATATTTTCATGGGCTATAGGCTTAGCATTTTTAGAATTTTTTGGGGAAAATATTTCTGTGCCCAATCGTTTTTTTGTCGCGTTAAACGGCGTCTACGCACTGCGGGCAACAGAAATATGCGGAGGAGTGCTTTCGAGCCACTTTATTTTTCGTCTGAAAAGTGATATTTTCATGGGCTATAGGCTTAGCATTTTTTCAATTTTTCGGAGAAAATTATTCTGAGCCGAATCGTTTTCTTATCGCGTTAAACTTCGTCTACGCACTGCGGGGAACAGAAATATGCGGAGAAGCAGTGCTTTCGAGCCACTTTATTTTTCGTCGGAAAAGTGATGTTTTCATGGGCTATAGGCTTAGCAATTTTAGAATTTTTGGGGGAAAATATTTCTGTGCCCAATCGTTTTTTTGTCGCGTTAAACGGCGTCTACGCATTGCGGGGAACGGATACAGGCGTAGAACCAGAGCTTTCAAGCCACTTTATTTTTCGTCGGAAGAGTGATGTTTTCATGGGCTATAGGCTTAGCATTTTTTCAATTTTTGGGAGAAAATTATTCTGTTCCCAATCGTTTATTTATGGCGTTAAACGGCGTCTACGCACTGCGGGGAACGGATAAACGCGGATAACCAGCGTTTTCGAGACACCTTATTTTTCGACTGAAAAGTGATATTTCCATGGGCTATAGGCTTAGCATTTTTTCAATTTTTCGGAGAAAATTATTCTGAGCCGAATCGTTTTCTTATCGTGTTAAACGGCGTCAACGCACTGCGGGGAACGGATAAACGCGGAGAACCAGAGCTTTCGAGCCACTTTATTTTTCGTCGGAAAAGTGATGTTTTCATGGGCTATAGGCTTAGCATTTTTTCAATTTTTGGGAGAAAATTATTCTGTTCCCAATCGTTTATTTATGGCGTTAAACGGCGTCTACGAATTGCGGGGAACGGATATACGCGGAAAACCAGAGCTTTCGAGCCACTTTATTTTTCGTCGGAAAAGTGATGTTTTCATGGGCTATAGGCTTAGCATTTTTTCAATTTTTGGGAGAAAATATTCTGTTCCCAATCGTTTTCTTATCGCGTTAAACGGCGTCTACGCACTGCGGGGAACGGATAAAAGCGGATAACCAGCGTTTTCGAGACACCTTATTTGTCGTCTGAAAAGGGATATTTTCATGGGCTATAGGCTTAGCATTTTTAGAATTTTTTGGGGAAAATTTTTCTGTGCCCAATCGTTTTTTTGTCGCGTTAAACGGCGTCTACGCACTGCGGGGAACAGAAATATGCGGAGAAGCAGTGCTTTCGAGCCACTTTATTTTTCGTCGGAAAAGTGATGTTTTCATGGGCTATAGGCTTAGCATTTATTCAATTTTGGGGAGAAAATTATTCTGTGCCGAACCGTTTTCTTATCGCGTTAAACGGCGTCTACGCACTGCGGGGAACGGATAAACACGGAGAACCAGCGTTTTCGAGACACCTTATTTTTCGTCTGAAAAGTGATATTTTCATGGGCTATAGGCTTAGCATTTTTAGAATTTTTGGGGGAAAATATTTCTGTGCCCAATCGTTTTTTTGTCGCGTTAAACGGCGTCTACGCACTGCGGGCAACAGAAATATGCGGAGGAGTGCTTTCGAGCCACTTTATTTTTCGTCGGAAAAGTGATGTTTTCATGGGCTATAGGCTTAGCATTTTTTCAATTTTTAGGAGAAAATTATTCTGTTCCCAATCGTTTATTTATGGCGTCAAACGGCGTCTACGCATTGCGGGGAACGGATACACGCGGAGAACCAGAGCTTTCAAGCCACTTTATTTTTCGTCGGAAAAGTGATGTTTTCATGGGCTATAGGCATAGCATTTTTTCAATTTTTGGGAGAAAATTATTTTGTTCCCAATCGTTTATTTATGGCGTTAAACGGCGTCTACGCACTGCGGGGTACGGATAAACGCGGATAACCAGCGTTTTCGAGACACCTTATTTTTCGTCTGAAAAGAGATATTTTCATGGGCTATAGGCTTAGCATTTTTTCAATTTTTCTGAGAAAATTATTCTGAGCCGAATAGTTTTCTTATCGCGTTAAACTTCGTCTGCGCACTGCGGGGAACAGAAATATGCGGAGAAGCAGTGCTTTCGAGCCACTTTATTTTTCGTCGGAAAAGTGATGTTTTCATGGGCTATAGGCTTAGCATTTTTTCAATTTTTGGGAGAAAATTATTCTGTTCCCAATCGTTTATTTATGGCGTTAAACGGCGTCTACGCATTGCGGGGAACAGATACACGCGGAGAACCAGAGCTTTCAAGCCACTTTATTTTTCGTCGGAAAAGTGATGTTTTCATTGGCTATAGGCTTAGAATTTATTCAATTTTGGGGAGAAAATTATTCTGTGCCGAATCGTTTTCTTATCCCGTTAAACGGCGTCTACGCACTGCGGGGAACGGATAAACGCGGATAACCAGCGTTTTCGAGACACCTTATTTTTCGTCTGAAAAGTGATATTTTCATGGGCTATAGGCTTAGCATTTTTAGAATTTTTGGGGGAAAATATTTCTGTGCCCAATCGTTTTTTTTGTCGCGTTAAACGGCGTCTACGCACTGCGGGCAACAGAAATATGCGGAGGAGTGCTTTCGAGCCACTTTATTTTTCGTCGGAAAAGTGATGTTTTCACGGGCTATAGGCTTAGCATTTTTTCAATTTTTGGGAGAAAATTATTCTGTTCCCAATCGTTTATTTATGGCGTTAAACGGCGTCTACGCATTGCGGGGTACGGATACACGCGGAGAACCAGAGCTTTCAAGCCACTTTATTTTTCGTCGGAAAAGTGATGTTTTCATGGGCTATAGGCTTAGCATTTTTTCAATTTTTGGGAGAAAATTATTTTGTTCCCAATCGTTTATTTATGGCGTTAAACGGCGTCTACGCACTGCGGGGAACGGATAAACGCGGATAACCAGCGTTTTCGAGACACCTTATTTTTCGTCTGAAAAGAGATATTTTCATGGGCTATAGGCTTAGCATTTTTTCAATTTTTCTGAGAAAATTATTCTGAGCCGAATAGTTTTCTTATCGCGTTAAACTTCGTCTGCGCACTGCGGGGAACAGAAATATGCGGAGAAGCAGTGCTTTCGAGCCACTTTATTTTTCGTCGGAAAAGTGATGTTTTCATGGGCTATAGGCTTAGCATTTTTACAATTTTTTGGGGAAAATATTTCTGTGCCCAATCGTTTTTTTGTCGCGTTAAACGGCGTCTACGCATTGCGGGGAACGGATACACGCGTAGAACCAGAGCTTTCAAGCCACTTTATTTTTCGTCGGAAGAGTGATGTTTTCATGGGCTATAGGCTTAGCATTTTTTCAATTTTTGGGAGAAAATTATTCTGTTCCCAATCGTTTATTTATGGCGTTAAACGGCGTCTACCCACTGCGGGGAACGGATAAACGCGGATAACCAGCGTTTTCGAGACACCTTATTTTTCGTCTGAAAAGTGATATTTCCATGGGCTATAGGCTTAGCATTTTTTCAATTTTTCGGAGAAAATTATGCTGAGCCGAATCGTTTTCTTATCGTGTTAAACGGCGTCAACGCACTGCGGGGAACGGATAAACGCGGAGAACCAGAGCTTTCGAGCCACTTTATTTTTCGTCGGAAAAGTGATGTTTTCATGGGCTATAGGCTTAGCATTTATTCAATTTTGGGGAGAAAATTATTCTGTGCCGAATCGTTTTCTTATCGCGTTAAACGGCGTCTACGCACTGCGGGGAACGGATAAACGCGGATAACCAGCGTTTTCGAGACACCTTATTTTTCGTCTGAAAAGGGATATTTTCATGGGCTATAGGCTTAGCATTTTTTGAATTTTTTTGGGAAAATTTTTCTGTGCCCAATCGTTTTTTTGTCGCGTTAAACGGCGTCTACGCACTGCTGGCAACAGAAATATGCGGAGAAGGAGTGCTTTCGAGCCACTTTATTTTTCGTCGGAAAAGTGATGTTTTCATGGGCTATAGGCTTGGTATTTTTTCAATTTTTGGGAGAAAATATTCTGTTCCCAATCGTTTTCTTATCGCGTTAAACGGCGTCTACGCACAGCGGGGAACGGATAAAAGCGGATAACCAGCGTTTTCGAGACACCTTATTTGTCGTCTGAAAAGGGATATTTTCATGGGCTATAGGCTTAGCATTTTTAGAATTTTGGGGGGAAACTTTTTCTGTGCCCAATTGTTTTTTTGTCGCGTTAAACGGCGTCTACGCACTGCGGGGAACAGAAATATGCGGAGAAGCAGTGCTTTCGAGCAACTTTATTTTTCGTCGGAAAAGTGATGTTTTCATGGGCTATAGGCTTAGCATTTTTTCAGTTTTTGGGAGAAAATTATTCTGTTCCCAATCGTTTATTTATGGCGTTAAACGGCGTCTACGAATTGCGGGGAACGGATATACGCGGAAAACCAGAGCTTTCGAGCCACTTTATTTTTCGTCGGAAAAGTGATGTTTTCATGGGCTATAGGCTTGGTATTTTTTCAATTTTTGGGAGAAAATATTCTGTTCCCAATCGTTTTCTTATCGCGTTAAACGGCGTCTACGCACAGCGGGGAACGGATAAAAGCGGATAACCAGCGTTTTCGAGACACCTTATTTGTCGTCTGAAAAGGGATATTTTCATGGGCTATAGGCTTAGCATTTTTAGAATTTTGGGGGGAAACTTTTTCTGTGCCCAATTGTTTTTTTGTCGCGTTAAACGGCGTCTACGCACTGCGGGGAACAGAAATATGCGGAGAAGCAGTGCTTTCGAGCAACTTTATTTTTCGTCGGAAAAGTGATGTTTTCATGGGCTATAGGCTTAGAATTTTTTCAATTTTTGGGAGAAAATTATTCTGTTCCCAATCGTTTACTTATGGCGTTAAACGGCGTCTACGCATTGCGGGGAACGGATACACCCGGAGAACCAGAGCTTTCGAGCCACTTTATTTTTCGTCGGAAAATTGATGTTTTCATGGGCTATAGGCTTAGCATTTTTTCAATTTTTGGGAGAAAATTATTCTGTTCCCAATCGTTTATTTATGGCGTTAAACGGCGTCTACGCATTGCGGGGAACGGATATACGCGGAGAACCAGGGCTTTCGAGCCACTTTATTTTTCGTCGGAAAAGTGATGTTTTCATGGGCTATAGGCTTAGCATTTATTCAATTTTGGGGAGAAAATTATTCTGTGCCGAACCGTTTTCTTATCGCGTTAAACGGCGTCTACGCACTGCGGGGAACGGATAAACGCGGAGAACCAGCGTTTTCGAGACACCTTATTTTTCGTCTGAAAAGTGATATTTTCATGGGCTATAGGCTTAGCATTTTTAGAATTTTGGGGGGAAAATTTTTCTGTGCCCAATCGTTTTTTTGTCGCGTTAAACGGCGTCTACGCACTGCGGGGAACAGAAATATGCGGAGAAGCAGTGCTTTCGAGCCACCTTATTTTTCATCGGAAAAGTGATGTTTTCATGGGCTATAGGCATAGCATTTTTTCAATTTTTGGGAGAAAATTATTCTGTTCCCAATCGTTTATTTATGGCGTTAAACGGCGTCTACGCATTGCGGGGAACGGATATACGCGGAGAACCAGGGCTTTCGAGCCACTTTATTTTTCGTCGGAAAAGTGATGTTTTCATGGGCTATAGGCTTAGAATTTATTCAATTTTGGGGAGAAAATTATTCTGTGCCGAATCGTTTTCTTATCCCGTTATACGGCGTCTACGCACTGCGGGGAACGGATAAACGCGGATAACCAGCGTTTTCGAGACACCTTATTTTTCGTCTGAAAAGTGATATTTTCATGGGCTATAGGCTTAGCATTTTTAGAATTTTTTGGGGAAAATATTTCTGTGCCCAATCGTTTTTTGTCGCGTTAAACGGCGTCTACGCACTGCGGGCAACAGAAATATGCGGAGGAGTGCTTTCGAGCCACTTTATTTTTCGTCTGAAAAGTGATATTTTCATGGGCTATAGGCTTAGCATTTTTTCAATTTTTCGGAGAAAATTATTCTGAGCCGAATCGTTTTCTTATCGCGTTAAACTTCGTCTACGCACTGCGGGGAACAGAAATATGCGGAGAAGCAGTGCTTTCGAGCCACTTTATTTTTCGTCGGAAAAGTGATGTTTTCATGGGCTATAGGCTTAGCAATTTTAGAATTTTTGGGGGAAAATATTTCTGTGCCCAATCGTTTTTTTGTCGCGTTAAACGGCGTCTACGCATTGCGGGGAACGGATACAGGCGTAGAACCAGAGCTTTCAAGCCACTTTATTTTTCGTCGGAAGAGTGATGTTTTCATGGGCTATAGGCTTAGCATTTTTTCAATTTTTGGGAGAAAATTATTCTGTTCCCAATCGTTTATTTATGGCGTTAAACGGCGTCTACGCACTGCGGGGAACGGATAAACGCGGATAACCAGCGTTTTCGAGACACCTTATTTTTCGACTGAAAAGTGATATTTCCATGGGCTATAGGCTTAGCATTTTTTCAATTTTTCGGAGAAAATTATTCTGAGCCGAATCGTTTTCTTATCGTGTTAAACGGCGTCAACGCACTGCGGGGAACGGATAAACGCGGAGAACCAGAGCTTTCGAGCCACTTTATTTTTCGTCGGAAAAGTGATGTTTTCATGGGCTATAGGCTTAGCATTTTTTCAATTTTCGGGAGAAAATTATTCTGTTCCCAATCGTTTACTTATGGCGTTAAACGGCGTCTACGCATTGCGGGGAACGGATACACGCGGAGAACCAGAGCTTTCAAGCCACTTTATATTTCGTCGGCAAAGTGATGTTTTCATGGGCTATAGGCTTAGCATTTTTTCAATTTTTGGGAGAAAATTATTCTGTTCCCAATCGTTTACTTATGGCGTTAAACGGCGTCTACGCATTGCGGGGAACGGATATACGCGGAGAACCAGAGCTTTCAAGCCACTTTATTTTTCGTCGGAAAAGTGATGTTTTCATGGGCTATAGGCTTAGCATTTATTCAATTTTGGGGAGAAAATTATTCTGTGCCGAATCGTTTTCTTATCGCGTTAAACGGCGTCTACGCACTGCGGGGAACGGATAAACGCGGATAACCAGCGTTTTCGAGACACCTTATTTTTCGTCTGAAAAGTGATATTTTCATGGGCTATAGGCTTAGCATTTTTTGAATTTTTTTGGGAAAATTTTTCTGTGCCCAATCGTTTTTTTGTCGCGTTAAACGGCGTCTACGCACTGCGGGCAACAGAAATATGCGGAGAAGGAGTGCTTTCGAGCCACTTTATTTTTCGTCGGAAAAGTGATGTTTTCATGGGCTATAGGCTTAGCATTTTTTCAATTTTTGGGAGAAAATTATTCTGTTCCCAATCGTTTATTTATGGCGTTAAACGGCGTCTACGAATTGCGGGGAACGGATATACGCGGAAAACCAGAGCTTTCGAGCCACTTTATTTTTCGTCGGAAAAGTGATGTTTTCATGGGCTATAGGCTTAGCATTTTTTCAATTTTTGGGAGAAAATATTCTGTTCCCAATCGTTTTCTTATCGCGTTAAACGGCGTCTACGCACTGCGGGGAACGGATAAAAGCGGATAACCAGCGTTTTCGAGACACCTTATTTGTCGTCTGAAAAGGGATATTTTCATGGGCTATAGGCTTAGCATTTTTAGAATTTTTTGGGGAAAATTTTTCTGTGCCCAATCGTTTTTTTGTCGCGTTAAACGGCGTCTACGCACTGCGGGGAACAGAAATATGCGGAGAAGCAGTGCTTTCGAGCCACTTTATTTTTCGTCGGAAAAGTGATGTTTTCATGGGCTATAGGCTTAGCATTTATTCAATTTTGGGGAGAAAATTATTCTGTGCCGAACCGTTTTCTTATCGCGTTAAACGGCGTCTACGCACTGCGGGGAACGGATAAACACGGAGAACCAGCGTTTTCGAGACACCTTATTTTTCGTCTGAAAAGTGATATTTTCATGGGCTATAGGCTTAGCATTTTTAGAATTTTTGGGGGAAAATATTTCTGTGCCCAATCGTTTTTTTGTCGCGTTAAACGGCGTCTACGCACTGCGGGCAACAGAAATATGCGGAGGAGTGCTTTCGAGCCACTTTATTTTTCGTCGGAAAAGTGATGTTTTCATGGGCTATAGGCTTAGCATTTTTTCAATTTTTAGGAGAAAATTATTCTGTTCCCAATCGTTTATTTATGGCGTCAAACGGCGTCTACGCATTGCGGGGAACGGATACACGCGGAGAACCAGAGCTTTCAAGCCACTTTATTTTTCGTCGGAAAAGTGATGTTTTCATGGGCTATAGGCATAGCATTTTTTCAATTTTTGGGAGAAAATTATTTTGTTCCCAATCGTTTATTTATGGCGTTAAACGGCGTCTACGCACTGCGGGGAACGGATAAACGCGGATAACCAGCGTTTTCGAGACACCTTATTTTTCGTCTGAAAAGAGATATTTTCATGGGCTATAGGCTTAGCATTTTTTCAATTTTTCTGAGAAAATTATTCTGAGCCGAATAGTTTTCTTATCGCGTTAAACTTCGTCTGCGCACTGCGGGGAACAGAAATATGCGGAGAAGCAGTGCTTTCGAGCCACTTTATTTTTCGTCGGAAAAGTGATGTTTTCATGGGCTATAGGCTTAGCATTTTTTCAATTTTTGGGAGAAAATTATTCTGTTCCCAATCGTTTATTTATGGCGTTAAACGGCGTCTACGCATTGCGGGGAACGGATACACGCGGAGAACCAGAGCTTTCAAGCCACTTTATTTTTCGTCGGAAAAGTGATGTTTTCATTGGCTATAGGCTTAGAATTTATTCAATTTTGGGGAGAAAATTATTCTGTGCCGAATCGTTTTCTTATCCCGTTAAACGGCGTCTACGCACTGCGGGGAACGGATAAACGCGGATAACCAGCGTTTTCGAGAAACCTTATTTTTCGTCTGAAAAGTGATATTTTCATGGGCTATAGGCTTAGCATTTTTAGAATTTTTGGGGGAAAATATTTCTGTGCCCAATCGTTTTTTTGTCGCGTTAAACGGCGTCTACGCACTGCGGGCAACAGAAATATGCGGAGGAGTGCTTTCGAGCCACTTTATTTTTCGTCGGAAAAGTGATGTTTTCACGGGCTATAGGCTTAGCATTTTTTCAATTTTTGGGAGAAAATTATTCTGTTCCCAATCGTTTATTTATGGCGTTAAACGGCGTCTACGCATTGCGGGGAACGGATACACGCGGAGAACCAGAGCTTTCAAGCCACTTTATTTTTCGTCGGAAAAGTGATGTTTTCATGGGCTATAGGCTTAGCATTTTTTCAATTTTTGGGAGAAAATTATTTTGTTCCCAATCGTTTATTTATGGCGTTAAACGGCGTCTACGCACTGCGGGGAACGGATAAACGCGGATAACCAGCGTTTTCGAGACACCTTATTTTTCGTCTGAAAAGAGATATTTTCATGGGCTATAGGCTTAGCATTTTTTCAATTTTTCTGAGAAAATTATTCTGAGCCGAATAGTTTTCTTATCGCGTTAAACTTCGTCTGCGCACTGCGGGGAACAGAAATATGCGGAGAAGCAGTGCTTTCGAGCCACTTTATTTTTCGTCGGAAAAGTGATGTTTTCATGGGCTATAGGCTTAGCATTTTTTCAATTTTTGGGAGAAAATTATTCTGTTCCCGATCGTTTATTTATGGCGTTAAACGGCGTCTACGCATTGCGGGGAACGGATATACGCGGAGAACCAGGGCTTTCGAGCCACTTTATTTTTCGTCGGAAATGTGATGTTTTCATGGGCTATAGGCTTAGCATTTATTCAATTTTGGGGAGAAAATTATTCTGTGCCGAATCGTTTTCTTATCGCGTTAAACGGCGTCTACGCACTGCGGGGAACGGATAAACGCGGATAACCAGCGTTTTCGAGACACCTTATTTTTCGTCTGAAAAGTGATATTTTCATGGGCTATAGGCTTAGCATTTTTTGAATTTTTTGGGGAAAATTTTTCTGTGCCCAATCGTTTTTTTGTCGCGTTAAACGGCGTCTACGCACTGCGGGCAACAGAAATATGCGGAGAAGGAGTGCTTTCGAGCCACTTTATTTTTCGTCGGAAAAGTGATGTTTTCATGGGCTATAGGCTTAGCATTTTTTCAATTTTTGGGAGAAAATTATTCTGTTCCCAATCGTTTATTTATGGCGTTAAACGGCATCTACGCATTGCGGGGAACGGATATACGCGGAGAACCAGAGCTTTCGAGCCACTTTATTTTTCGTCGGAAAAGTGATGTTTTCATGGGCATTTTTTCAATTTTTGGGAGAAAATTTTTCTGTGCCCAATCGTTTTTTTGTCGCGTTAAACGGCGTCTACGCACTGCGGGGAACAGAAATATGCGGAGAAGCAGTGCTTTCGAGCCACTTTATTTTTCGTCGGAAAAGTGATGTTTTCATGGGCTATAGGCTTAGCATTTTTTCAATTTTTGGGAGAAAATTATTCTGTTCCCAATCGTTTATTTATGGCGTTAAACGGCGTCTACGCCCTGCGGGGAACGGATAAACGCGGAGAACCAGCGTTTTCGAGACACCTTATTTTTCGTCTGAAAAGCGATGTTTTCATGGGCTATAGGCTTAGCATTTTTAGCATTTTTGGGGGAAAATTTTTCTGTTCCCAATCGTTTATTTATGGCGTTAAACGGCGTCTACGCATTGCGGGGAACGGATATACGCGGAGAACCAGGGCTTTCGAGCCACTTTATTTTTCGTCGGAAAAGTGATGTTTTCATGGGCTATAGGCTTAGCATTTATTCAATTTTGGGGAGAAAATTATTCTGTGCCGAATCGTTTTCTTATCGCTTTAAACGGCGTCTACGCCCTGCGGGGAACAGAAATATGCGGAGAAGCAGTGCTTTCGAGCCATTTTATTTTTCGTCGGAAAAGTGATGTTTTCATGGGCTATAGGCTTAGCATTTTTTCAATTTTTGGGAGCAAATTATTCTGTTCGCAATCGTTTTTTTATGGCGTTAAACGGCGTCTACGCATTGCGGGGAACGGATAAACGCGGAGAACCAGCGTTTTCGAGACACCTTATTTTTCGTCTGAAAAGTGATATTTTCATGGGCTATAGGCTTAGCATTTTTAGAATTTCGGGGGGAAAATTTTTCTGTGCCCAATCGTTTTTTTGTCGCGTTAAACGGCGTCTACGCACTGCGGGGAACGGATATACGCGGAGAACCAGAGCTTTCGAGCCACTTTATTTTTCGTCGGAAAAGTGATGTTTTCATGGGCTATAGGCTTAGCATTTTTTCAAATTTTGGGAGAAAATTATTCTGTTCCCAATCGTTTACTTATGGCGTTAAACGGCGTCTACGCATTGCGGGAACGGATACACGCGGAGAACCAGAGCTTTCAAGCCACTTTATTTTTCGTCGGAAAAGTGATGTTTTCATGGGCTATAGGCTTAGCATTTTTTCAGTTTTTGGGAGAAAATTATTCTGTTCCCAATCGTTTATGTATGGCGTTAAACGGCGTCTACGCATTGCGGGGAACGGATATACGCGGAGAACTAGGGCTTTCGAGCCACTTTTTTTTTCGTCGGAATAGTGATGTTTTCATGGGCTATAGGCTTAGCATTTATTCAATTTTGGGGAGAAAATTATTCTGTGCCGAATCGTTTTCTTATCGCGTTAAACGGCGTCTACGCACTGCGGGGAACGGATAAACGCGGATAACCAGCGTTTTCCAGACACCTTATTTTTCGTCTGAAAAGTGATATTTTCATGGGCTATAGGCTTAGCATTTTTAGAATTTTTGGGGGAAAATATTTCTCTGCCCAATCGTTTTTTTGTCGCGTTAAACGGCGTCTACGCATTGCGGGGAACGGATACACGCGTAGAACCAGAGCTTTCAAGCCACTTTATTTTTCGTCGGAAGAGTGATGTTTTCATGGGCTATAGGCTTAGCATTTTTTCAATTTTTGGGAGAAAATTATTCTGTTCCCAATCGTTTATTTATGGCGTTAAACGGCGTCTACGCACTGCGGGGAACGGATAAACGCGGATAACCAGCGTTTTCGAGACACCTTATTTTTCGTCTGAAAAGTGATATTTCCATGGGCTATAGGCTTAGCATTTTTTCAATTTTTCGGAGAAAATTATTCTGAGCCGAATAGTTTTCTTATTGTGTTAAACGGCGACAACGCACTGCGGGGAACGGATAAACGCGGAGAACCAGAGCTTTCGAGCCACTTTATTTTTCGTCGGAAAAGTGATGTTTTCATGGGCTATAGGCTTAGCATTTTTTCAATTTTCGGGAGAAAATTATTCTGTTCCCAATCGTTTACTTTTGGCGTTAAACGGCGTCTACGCATTGCGGGGAACGGATACACGCGGAGAACCAGAGCTTTCAAGCCACTTTATTTTTCGTCGGAAAAGTGATGTTTTCATGGGCTATAGGCTTAGCATTTTTTCAATTTTTGGGAGAAAATTATTCTGTTCCCAATCGTTTACTTATGGCGTTAAACGGCGTCTACGCATTGCGGGGAACGGATATACGCGGAGAACCAGAGCTTTCAAGCCACTTTATTTTTCGTCGGAAAAGTGATGTTTTCATGGGCTATAGGCTTAGCATTTATTCAATTTTGGGGAGAAAATTATTCTGTGCCGAATCGTTTTCTTATCGCGTTAAACGGCGTCTACGCACTGCGGGGAACGGATAAACGCGGATAACCAGCGTTTTCGAGACACCTTATTTTTCGTCTGAAATGTGATATTTTCATGGGCTATAGGCTTAGCATTTTTTGAATTTTTTGGGGAAAATTTTTCTGTGCCCAATCGTTTTTTTGTCGCATTAAACGGCGTCTACGCACTGCGGGCAACAGAAATATGCGGAGAAGGAGTGCTTTCGAGCCACTTTATTTTTCGTCGGAAAAGTGATGTTTTCATGGGCTATAGGCTTAGCATTTTTTCAATTTTTGGGAGAAAATTATTCTGTTCCCAATCGTTTATTTATGGCGTTAAACGGCGTCTACGCATTGCGGGGAACGGATATACGCGGAAAACCAGAGCTTTCGAGCCACTTTATTTTTCGTCGGAAAAGTGATGTTTTCATGGGCTATAGGCTTGGCATTTTTTCAATTTTTGGGAGAAAATATTCTGTTCCCAATCGTTTTCTTATCGCGTTAAACGGCGTCTACGCACTGCGGGGAACGGATAAAAGCGGATAACCAGCGTTTTCGAGACACCTTATTTGTCGTTTGAAAAGGGATATTTTCATGGGCTATAGGCTTACATTTTTAGAATTTTGGGGGGAAAATTTTTCTGTGCCCAATCGTTTTTTTGTCGCGTTAAACGGCGTCTACGCACTGCGGGGAACAGAAATATGCGGAGAAGCAGTGCTTTCGAGCCACTTTATTTTTCGTCGGAAAAGTGATGTTTTCATGGGCTATAGGCTTAGCATTTTTTCAATTTTTGGGAGAAAATTATTCTGTTCCCAATCGTTTACTTATGGCGTTAAACGGCGTCTACGCATTGCGGGGAACGGATACACCCGGAGAACCAGAGCTTTCGAGCCACTTTATTTTTCGTCGGAAAAGTGATGTTTTCATGGGCTATAGGCTTAGCATTTTTTCAATTTTTGGGAGAAAATTATTCTGTTCCCAATCGTTTATTTATGGCGTTAAACGGCGTCTACGCATTGCGGGGAACGGATATACGCGGAGAACCAGGGCTTTCGAGCCACT